>NC_040023.1:40851493-41151493 GCF_000972845.2 Larimichthys crocea | reverse complement strand
GCCTCAGTAACATTCTGTGTGGTTTCTTTAATGTGCTGTTAATATGTTCTGAGACCTAAAGAGAAGTATCTTTTTTTTTTTTACTGTGTTTAAAGGGTTAGTTCACCCAAATTACAAAAAAGCACTTACTCCTGGTGGTATCTATCCATGCAGGTAGTTTTGTTTTTCTTGCCCTCATATGGAGAGATCCATCTTCTGAGTTTTGCCTCCATCCCAGCATAACTGAGGTGGAAGGAATTTGTTAGCTGTGCCCAGAGCAGTGAAAAACTGCCTTTAAAAAATTAAACATCCACATGTCCACCCCACGCATCCCTGTTCCTGTATCTTCCACCTTCCTGTGAACCGTGGAATACAGACACAGTGAAAGACATTGATGAATTAAAAGGGAAAACCATGAATATAAAATAAACATAATGACTACGGACAGCTTAATGAGCATTATTATTATAGAAAGCTTCACAGTCACCACACCTAACTGAAAACCTATGGGAATATTTGGAGCGAGGTTGGATAGTGGCCAATCAAACTTTCATCCCCAAGCTGACTGGACAAAAAACGTTTCCAAGTATTGTCCATGAGGAGTTCACAGAAAGGACACCACATATTTTGATAAATTTATTGACAGATTTTATTTAATATATGCCTATGGTGAAACACTCAAAACAAAACTAAGGCCCTACACAAATATATGACATTATCCATCCATTATCTCTAACTGCTTTCTCAGATTGCGGGTGGCTGGAACCGATCCCAGCTGACATTGGCCAAGATCCCCTGGTGTTCATCACAGGACTGACACATGGTGTCAAACAGCCATTCAGGTTCACACCTACGGGCAAATAATAGAGTCACCAATTAATCTGCATGTCTTTGGTGTGTGGGAGGAAGCTGAAGTACCCGGAGGAAAACCACACAAAGAACATGCAAAGTCCCATTGATGGGTTCAAATTCAGAATCTTCTCGCTGTGAAGCGACAGTGCTCACCACTGCACCATCGTGCCATGCACATATCACATTAAATTATACATATTTTGGAAGAAGGGTGTTCATCCCTCCAGTACATTTTCATAGACTGTGTAGTCTGTACAAAGGCACATTGAGGGTAGCATGTGCTGGCCTTGCAATGACACTTAATGTTGGTTGTTTGTCACCCTACTGTCCTTCCATGAAAGACACAGACACATTGCTGTCAGTCTCACAACAACCAAAATTAAATTGACCTCCATTAGGAGGAGGCAGAAATCTCAGCCAGATCAGAAATCCTGCCTACAGTATGTGCATGGTTAGATACCACTGACCACTGACATTGGTTTGAACCAACCATCTACATTAAAATGCATTTTTAGTTGCTTTCGGTAGCAAATGTATAGGTTTTTTTTAATATAAAGAAATCATTGGATGTCTCATTGTTTCCTCTTTAAAGATAATACTAATCATTGGTAGCATTGACTTCTCAAAGAAAGGGTATGGTTTTGTCTGTCGCCTGTATTTGATTCTCAGATTTCCACTCTGGCTCTTCATATTTCAACAATTAAAGACCCCCCCTCCCGGCCCTGCTCGAACAGCTGGCCATTAATCAGTCCTCGCACTCGATTTCTCTTCCGCCACAGGTTATGATTTTCACATTACCCCACACTCCTTCACAGCCATCCGACAGGAAAATGACCCCAACTCCCTCACCGCCACCACCACTGCCACCACCACCACACATCGACACACACCTCGATAGTCTTAGAAAGTGAGACGTTTGTATGAAGCAAACGCCTCACGGGCCATGCATGGTGAGAAAATAAGGTGTTATGAGTTTGAGCGTGTGCGCTCATACTTGTGTTAGTATGAACGTTTGTAACGTGATGGGGTAACCACAGCGGCGAGTCTCCCCCCACCTCACACCCATTATCCTTTTCTAATTACACTTTCCTTCTGAAACAGTGGATCAGAGGGCACCATTGACTGCTTTTAATCTGCCGCCAAATTTTAATTAACACAGACGTGACCCCCGTCTCCGATACATCCCGGAGAACGTCGGGATCACAATAACTCATAAATCACAGCCGCAGATTTCATTCCCTCCGCTTTCCTCCGGTGATGAATTTCCAGATGGGGGCTGGTGGCTGTTAATGTCATAAAAAATATGAAGCAGAGAGAGACAGAGACCGAGAGAGACAAAAAGAGGATGGACAGAAAGGCTACATTTGAGAGAAATATAATTGAGCGTTTATGTGTTAAGAGAGACGAAGTTGAAGAGAGAGAGAGAGAGAAATCGCAGCATCTCTGGTATTCTGTCAACCTTTGAGAGATTTGTTACCGGGGAGAGGATTATGGAGACTGTGAAATGGGGTTGTGTTAATATGCCGGGTGTTGAGGAACACGATGTGGGCCAGCCAACTTCACAGTGTGTGAAAATCAAAAGGCAGAACAAGTGAAACCGGGAAAAAATGACTCAGTGATGTTCTGAGGAATTAATCGACACGTCTCTCTCTCTCTCTCTCTCTGTGTGTGAGAGTGTGTGTGCACATGTGTGTATAATTTCTTTAATCAGGCACTTTTCATAAATTACCATCACATGAATTATTCCACTTGGTGAAATGAATGTATATGACTTGTCATTATACTACAAATAAGAGTGTCTCTTCAACGAAACTGCAACAGCGATGGTCTGTATTCTTGATTTGCACGCCGCTCGGTGCGTGTGTGTGTTTTTGTTTGTGTGTGTGTTTGCGCGAACGTGTGTGTTTGCATATGTGTCAGTGTGTTTGTGCGTGTGTGGAGGTGGAGGTGGGCAGGGTGCCGGGGTTTGTTATTACTAAATCGCTCATCCATGCTACTAATTAAGATGCATAGCATCCCCCTATGAACGTCAGTGTCGCTAATTATCAAACAATGTAGTGCTCACCAGATATGAGAACTGGCAGCCTCTGTAGTCATGTTACCAACCTATTACTGCTACAATTACCAAGTGCCTGTCAGTCTCCTTGTTAGTCATCTGCCTTCATTTTTTCTTTACTAATGCCCGTCTTTTTTTCTTTTCACTCTCCCCCTTCTCTCTCCCGCTCTTCTTTTCTCTCTCCAGGCTATGGCTTTGTGGATTTTGACAGCCCAGCTGCAGCACAGAAGGCCGTGTCGTCTCTCAAAGCCACCGGGGTGCAGGCCCAAATGGCAAAGGTAAGGAGTGTTTAAAAACAAGTTAGCGCCGCCGCCTCCTCTTGCATTATTATTAGCACTTTGTTGCGCGTTCAGCTCCCTTCAGGGATTTAATATCATACGCTTTAACCCGCTTAATACATGTTGATGGAATCCGAAAGCTCCCACATACAAGCTGGTTTTCGTCCATAAACACACTTTTATAGAAAGTCATTTTCCACAGTGCTTTGCTGTTTAATGACAAACTTGTTCCCTCTAATATAAGATGACTTTCAAATGTGGGCTTGTAACTACATTTGTATATCGTAATATGACATGTTTGGAGGAGACTGTGGCGCATGTAGGTCTGTTTTATCTTACTGACACTTTGTGACAGGGCAAAGCTGTACTGTCATATAATCCAGTAGTAAGACCTTGTACATGTGTGGGTCGCTTGTTTTAAGTGGTTATGTGGACTTATTAGTGATGTGTTGGAGTGTGTGGGTGTGTGTGTGTGTGCGCGCATTATTCCACAGCAAACTAACTTTCCAGTGTGTAAGCTGGCCCTTCTCTAATTGAAGTTTGACCAGCCGCTTGTCCTACGTTGTGCAGTATTATTAGCCCGCTAAAGTGGAAGCAGATGAGACAAGCTGTTTCAGCAGTACAAAAAGGGCCCCAGTGAGTTGCACATTGGAGCCAGGTTGACAGACATAGACACACATGGCTTAGAGGGGGAAAAAAAAAACACACCAGCGGGGTTTGTAGTTATTCACCATTTAACATTAGAACCTTGTATTGTTACGAATTTGGCTGTCCGTCAGTTTTAGCAGATTGTCATCTGGCTCGTTAGGTTTACCACAAAACAACGGTGGTGCCAGAACAACAGACAACATCAGCGATATTGTTTAGTATTATATGCCAACCCCTCGGTCCAGGCGAGCAGTGATCATGCTGTTCTTTTCTCATTTTCAGTTTCAAATATATCATTTCCTTGCTGACTATACAGTGAATCATCATAGACTAAAGCACAGCAGTGCCCTCTCTCCAGACATCTATGATGGCATAGCAGAACCGGGCTATTTTTGTACCAGCCGAATGATTTGCTGGTGTCAGAATATCTAAATAGGTGAACAAAATGTCAGTAACATTAAAGCAATGAATATGGTGATTACTATGAATGTACACTATGAGTGATTTTCTCAGACGTGATGGTCCGCATTTGATCTGATCCAGAACCCCCCCCCCTCACACACCTTAAAGCCAAGGAAGCCCTGATGAGATGGAGAATGGCGATGGCGCCAGTGAAGATGACAGAATTGATGATAACGATGAAGGTGGCAATTATTTTGATCAAATGGGATGAGATCTGACAGGAGGAGATGATATTCTGTGCGGTGCTCAGGTGTGCCATTTCTCAAATGCACCATTTGGCCGTTTCCTCTCCCCACCAGTGTCCTTCTTCCAATATTTATAAGAGGGCAGGCTCTCGGAATACAGATAAGAAGCCGTGCTCTTTGCCCATCTCATTTTAAGACCACACTTTGCATTGCTCCCCTTTTTTCCTCAGTCAATATTTTCATGAGAGGGGTCTTGTGTCCCTAAACAAAAGAGCTGACCTTTTTAAGAATGTTTGTTTGCGTGTGTGTGCGTGCGCATCCACAAAATCGTTTCCTTTTAGCATTTGTGTATAATAGTTTGTTTTTTGAATGTCCTCTTGTTCTGTCTCACACAAATGGAAAGGCCAGCGTTCCGCGCTTCAGCTCTGTGCTTTTATCACACTTGTGAGAGACATTAAGGAGTAGTTTGCTTTTATAGACTCCCTCTCCATCTCTCTAATGTCTCTTTACCAGGTATCACTCCCATCACTCTATCAGCTCCTCCTCCTCCACCTCACCTCCTCTTAGTTCTCCCTAACCCCCATGTCTTTTGCTTAATGCTCTATACTCTTGCCATCTTTTTTTCTTTCCTCCATACACACACTCACACATTCATAAACACATTTGTATTCACATCCGCCATGTGTTCCCCTGCCAAACATCCAATGAGTGCAATTTATTCCCATCAATAATTAACAGCAGGCTGTCTTTGTGTCTGCCTACCTGCCAAGGTGTCTCCGACACCCTCCGCTCCATCATGGCAGAGCAGCATTCCCATGGTGAGGCCGGATGAAAAACCCAGGTGCACATTGTGGAAGGTGTAAATCACCAAGACGATTGGTAACGCCACAGACGACTTCCACAATAAGAGCATCCAGGCTCATTCTCTCACTCCCCCTGCTCCATTTTGTCACACATATATCTCCCCACAACAAAGTAATAAACGAATAGCAAGTCAGAGCCAGAGGCTTTGAGCTCATTAAATAAAACCGTCACAGTAATCAAGTTGTGCCTTTTTTTCCCGTGCCGTGACGCCATTAAAACGCTTTTATTAAGGTGCCTTATTTTAAACACAGCTGCAAAAGAGGCAAGGAGAGAGAAACGGATGGAAAAGGGAAGCGTCACTTGATTTCCTCTTCCTCCTCCAATGTAACAGCCCGCTGTCTTTCTCCTCTTACTCCCTTTGGAATTTGAAATACCAAGGCAGCAGAGATGAAACATTGGCTTCCTTTTGTCTTGCCCTCCCCTGGGGATGGTGACAGCAAGAGGGAGGAGAGGAGCCATAATTAAGACACCTAAAGGACACTTCCCCCCTGCGCCTCCCTTCCTGTCACTCACCTCTACGCAAGTCACAGATAAGAGCACTTAGCATAGGTGTGGAGTATGTGTGTGTGCACATCTGTGTGGGTGCAAGTCTGTGTGGGTTCAAGTCTGTGTGAACTCAGCTGTGTGTGTGTGTGTGTGTGCGCGCGCGCCTGCCTGTGCTGATGAATATATTATGCGTGTGCTTGTATACACATCACATTTTATTATTTTTGTGTGCATTCACACAACCAAATACACACTTGTCTGTGTCAACGTGATTGTCCTAATGTGTACAAATACACATAAATCTTAATGTGTGGCTATTAATGTTTGTATTTGTGCATATTAAACCACATCTGTGTTAGTATCTGTGTTATTATAATTATTTTGCAATCATATTGTGACAGTATGATCACATTGTGTTATTATCTTTATAAAAAAAATGTTGTTTAAACTTACAAAATAATTAAAGTAATTCAATATTTAGTTTTATATAGAGTCAAAATAATTGTTTTAAATTTATATATACTTAATTGCATTTAAAGAGAAGATTGATGATTGCTAAATATAAACCTAAAGCCAGGATGTTATTAGCATGGCTTAACATAAAGACTAGAAGCGGAAACAAACACAAAGAAAATATTTATAACTTTTTTTACTTTACAGAGACCTTAGTTGTGTCTTCCTCTTTCTAGTCTCTGTGCTAAATGGCTATGTAACTGGCTCCATACATAGAGCAAACACATGAGAGTGATATCTAAAAACCCATTAAGTGTATTACCAAAAAAGTTAACAATAGTGGCTCAATACAAGCAACTATTTGACCTGCTATATAACAGGATAATAGATCAAGACATCAAAGAGCATTGCATGTTTTGCTATGACAAAAGTCATAATCCATCCAAAACATAGTCAATCATAAGAGAATATATCAATAATTATTTACAAAAATCACAAATTATATGTCTCACTCTTTTGTGTGTATGCCTGTGTGTGTATGTGTGTGGGAGAGAGAGATATTGAGTACAGGCACATATTTGTCTCTTCACGCCATAGACTCTATTCTCTATGTCACTTTGTTCAGGTAGCGTTCCGAGCTGAGAAAACTGACACGTCAAGCAGACAGAATGATAACAGGTAAACGGCGTGTCTAGCTTCACAGATGCAAACCTGTCAACCAGCCGCTGGCCTCACTCTCCACAGGCTGCCATTTTCCCCTTGAGCCAATCAGACTGAATTATGGGAAGGGCACCCTCGATTGTGGTGTCTGTGTCGGAGAGGTAATTCCGCCTGACAGCTGCTTGCTTTCAGACAACAGCCAGTCTTTATGGAAATCATCCCTCCCTATTCTCGCTGCAGTCAGCTTCTGCTGATAACAGCCCGAATGAAAACAAAGCTGTCCTTTCCCGCTTTCTTTTTTTGTTGTGTTTTTTTAGAACTTACGTCTTTCTTCTCCGTGTGGACAGCCTAGAATTAGCACAAAACATCCTATGGAGTCTGACAGCATACACCCTGCTTTGAAGTTGTACATTCTAAGGGCCAATATAAACTTAGAGCTGACATTTGCTTTCTTTGGATCTGACCAGAAATTCTATGATGCTCCTGAAGGTGCATATTTTATCCTTCAAAGGTAAAGCTAGTTTCTATTCTTGGATTCTGGCATATCAATAATATTTTTATTTAGGGAAAAATAGAAATCACACTGCTATGACTTCAAAACAATACACAATGAGCGCACACAAAGCAATGGTATTGATTTTGAAGAGTTTTCGCTGATGCCCTCGTTTGAGCAGCGTCCGTCGGCAGTCCGTGTTGCACCGTGCCTTCATCACTACCCTTGTTCCAATAGCCAGTATTTATAAGGTTCACCCAAGCTACAGGCAGACAGAAAGGCGCTGCTTGCCCTTCACTTCACATTACAGCTGGGAAATTATGCTAAAAGCATCGTTAAAGTGCCTCCATGAAGTGAATCCCAAATGTTTATGATAACACGGTGCTCGCACCGGCCCATCAACCAGTAGTCACCAGCTTCAGATGGTTTAACGGCGTGAAACGAACCAGAGTGTTCAGTCCTCTCGCTCTCATTTATTCTCGCTCCCTTTCCCTTTGCTCTGCCTCTTCCGCTGTCTTTTTCTTTCTCTCTCCTGGGGAAGATTTCCTGTCAATATCACATTTATATTCATGTGGAAAGCACGGATCCCCCTCTGGGTGGTCTGCAGTCAGTCAGCAGTCTTCTTATTATGCTTTAAAGGTGACTCCTCTGACGTCTTAGCTCCGTTGACACCCAGGACCCCGCGGTTCGGCTCAACACAGGGTGACCTCTGGGTGATAATCAAAGGGATGGCTGACAGTGCTGTTACAGTTGGTTTGCTGACAACAGCTAGCCTAGCGAAGCCTGCCTTCCTGAAAGCATGGGTTAAATCTGGGGAGAATGTATGGGGAAATACATCGCATCGTGAATTCGGCGGGATAATTGGACAGACTTTTGGTATAGAGGCGCTCACTCAGCAGCATGGCTCACCTCTCCATTCGATGTGCGCCACCTTGAATGCGATGTCATTTCTCTTCAGACATCCACCATGGTGTTTGTTCGCAAAGCATATGGTGTCAGAACGCAGTGTAGTGATCAGCACTTTCCCCCTGAAGCTGCCAACGACAAGGGCATCCTTAATATTCTAGTGACTCACCAGCAGCTCATTTCCTTCCACAGTTTTTTTGTCTGCCATGCTGCACATTTGAATACTGGAGTATAAGCGATGCTATTTCTCACGTAAGCATAAGGTGAATATACTACGGTAGTTTGTTTTTATGAATAGTTTTATCCTTTAGCGACTTCCTGGAGCTTTAATGTGCTCTACCAATGGGACAGTATAACTTTCAGAGACAGCATGGCACAAAGCTAATTGTATTTACCCTACTCAGTGCTGTACATCTCTCTCTGAATGTATAGTGATACGCGTAGTCATCATGTTGTTTCCCTATGTCCTTTTCATGTTTGTCTTAAGTTTTAAACTGAGCTTTCTCCAGTTTTGTTTTTAATATTGTAAGTGTGCCTGTTTTAATAAAGCTTTGTGTGTTTCAGTGTCCTAAAATGATACCTTTTTGCTGTGTTTCCCTGAAAAGAAAACTACATTAAGTCGAATAAAGGTAGTAGAAATATCTGCAGTGCAGTGAGATAATCTGACTCATAAAAAAAGGTAGAATCACTTGCCAACGTGTCATTTTTTTTGCAGTGTGGTTAGCTGCGGTGGGGTTCAGCACGCCGTCCCCTCCCTACTCCTCTTGCGGAAGTGATAGTTTTGAAGGGCAAAGCCAGTGAGAGTGAGACGGACCATCTGACGAGCACTGGCTCCCAAGCACCTCCGTTGGCTTCCACTGTCTCTGCTGTCTAATTACGCTTCAATCATCCACAGGAGCGCTGCGTGCGGTAAATTATTTCGCCGAGCAGTGCGGAGACGTGCCGAGCTGCGAGCGCCAGAGAGAGCGAGACACAGAGACTAAGTAGAAATCAGTAAGAGCTGAGGGTGAAAAAGAGATGAAGCAAAAAAAAAAAAAAGGTAGGAATGAGTGTGAGAAAAATGGAGTTGTGAGGGAGGCAAAAAGTGAGAGACACTGCGGAAAGAGGAGAGGGCTGGAAGGCGTGAGTGAGAGGCCTGCCAACCATAATGTCACCTCAGACAGCCCGTACAGCAGGAGACAGGCCAGCACTAATGAACAAAGTTACAAACTTATCACTTATCAGGCAGAGAGAGGGGAGTGAGAAAGAGAAAGATGGAAAGACGGGGGGAGGTAAGGGATAACAAGCAGTAGACAGCATCAGCATAAGCAATCCTGCTGTAGATGCAAAGCAGCACGACTGCTGCTGTGTGAAACTTTGGGTATTATTGCAATTTCTTCTGAACAATTACAGTCTGCCATTAGGTTGCATTTGCCTGTTTTTTTTATTGGTTTCCACTCTAGCAGCACAAAAAAGGATGTAATTAAAGTACAATTTGGAGTGGTTGTATTTATATATGTGTGAGCAGCCTCTTTTCTGTTCTCGTGAAAGAATAGCGAAGGCCTGCGTTCTCGGTGTGTTCAATGCTGCCACGCTTGCTTTGAAGCAAACATAAATATGGCTTTTTTTCAGGCTTGGTAATGGCCACAGTGTGCAGTTATTAGAATCTCTTTGATGTGGCAACTGTGCCAACCTGCTCGCTGTCTCTGTGAATTGATCTGGCTCAATTAGCAGGCCTGCAGAGACAACGTTCAAAGGACCGGGCTTCCACACTCAACATTGACACACATAGACCAGGTGAAACGCTTTGCATTCAATTACTCAGCTGGCCCCTGAGAAGACAACCTGTGAATAGATGTGAATATTGGAAAATCAATGGCGCAGCTTCTGCACTAAGGAAAGCTTTCGCCATGAATGTTTGTATATATTTTTTTAAACCAGTGTGAGTTCATTTAATTGTGATTTCACTGAACTGCCATTTCACCACCAATCTGCCTCACTCTCTACTGTTTGTGTTTGTGTGCTTCTGATATCCTTTTTTTGTTAAAATACGCATGCTCCGTCCACAATGAACCCTCTCTCCCACCCGTCCCCTCCTGCCTGTTTCAGTTGACCCATTTCAATTTGTCTTCATCAGTCATACCAATTAACTCGGGGATTAGATTCCTCGATGCCAGCCACCCTCAGTCCTCCCTGTATCCCACCATCTCTCCATCCATCCCTCCATCCATGCTTACTTACCTCTGCCACACAGTGCTCTTGTTGCAGGCTCTAAAGGACAGTGCTGAGTTCCTCAGGATTCGGCTATGGTAGCAGACTACTACAAGGCTATCCTCTGAAGAACTGTAATTTTTCCTTGAGCGATAGTCATTAAACTTTTTTATATATCAGTTTCTTTCTGCAGCTAATATTTGACATCATTACAGTATTTAAAAAAAAAATACAAGCCTAGTGCGTCTATAAGTAACTGGTTGAGGTTTATAGCTAGTGGCTCAAAATAACAAACACAAGACAATGACACACACACAGCTTCTCTAAACAATAAAAAAAAAACAACGTAAATCATTAGATTATGAGGAAAGATACAGTACATGCAGTATCACAAAGCGTGCGCTACACTCTGCATTTGCATTGATTGAGTTAGAGTGAGTGCATGCATGAATGCCACGGTGATGAATATTTTGACTCCTCTCTCTGCAAGCGTTCACACAGAAATGACAATCAATATGCTTTTGCATAGTTTTGTACGATTTTTATGATCCCCTATGTAACAATGATCAACACTAGGGTCACTACACGAGGGATTTTCTTTCCTTATTCATGCATGCATAATTTTACTCATGTAAAATTGCAGCATCTGCAGTATATTTGTAGATTTCTAATGTAGTGATTTGGCAAGTAGAGTCTTAGTAGAGCATGCACTGCAGAATCAATTGATATCGTGGTTGCATTTGTATGATATAAACGTGTCCAAAGGTAGCACACAGCACATAGCACACAGCAAAAAAAATTCTAAATACACAATATCAAAAAATGCACCTACTATATCAAAGACTTGTGTTCTGTGTGATCTCTAATACTCTGGATCAAGGCATCAAAAATTCTTTGAAAGTGGACAGAGCAAACTCAAAAGCAACAGTGACAAATGAACAAAGATGCCAAACATTGTAAAATGCCTACAAAGAATACCCCAGAATTAAGTTTGACATGGTGGGAAGCCTCATTTATTAGCTGTTTCACTTTTTACAAGATAAGATGAAACTAGAATAAACACATCATCTTCTTATTGGATTGTTAGATGTTATATTGTTACAGTTTGAGGCTTTATGCCATTGTGAAAACCATACAAGGCTTTCTGATTATGTGCGGCTGCCACAGAGTTAATACATTTAAACATAGGGTCTTAAATGCATCTTTAATTCACCAGAAAATGTCATTTGATTAATGCAACCCTTCCACTGCAGCAGCTTAAGTCCTCATGCCAACTTTAAGCTACTGCTTACATCCAGTTGCACGCTTGTGTGAGTTCACATTCCCACTGAGAGTCACTCTACATAGATCATATTTAATGGTAGTTCTGGGTGCCGCGGCACAGTCAGATTAGAGCCTGTATCAGCGCTAACACTTTGAGAGTTTTGCCAGACAGTTTTGCCAGACAGAGCTGTGCTTCAATAGAGTTGGGAAGCAGGAGGGGGTGTTGGTTTTGGAAGTGTTTTTCCTCATTCTGTCTTCCCCATTTGAAAATGCTCTTAAAGATGTCCTCGATATCACTGAACATAGAAACTCAGGACTCTCCTAGGTAGTAATCCTACAGGTTTATGTCCTTGTTATCCATTTTAATTAATTATAATTTGATCAGAAAGACTAGTTGGTAAATTCACTCACAAATCACCCAGAATTTAAAAGTCAATTGATTTAAGCTGCAGATTGTGTTTTTAGTTCTTAACTCAATGTACTTTTGTATTTAGTGCATGTAACTTTTTTTTTTATTTTAAGCTCAGTGATTGAATGTTTCGTGCTGAAATGCACTGTCGTCATAGTCATAATTAACGTCTACCTCAAAGTTTTTATATACACAGACGTGGACAGAGTTCATTACTTTTTGGACCAATTATTTAACTGGGAGAGAGAATCTGTGAGTCATGTAAGATTGTCAATGGGAAAAATGAAAAAGACTTCCAGAACCAGGGGCGCCCAGAATAACTCCTAACACCTTGCAACTCTACTGCAGATAGACAGATAAGACGATATACAGCTGTTTGTATATTTTTGGAAAGGACACTCCAATTACTTTTATTTCTGAGAAGCTTACCGGTGTGTCTATAATAAATATGTTTCCGAGCAATAAAAACAAGGTGATAAAAGCAGTTTCCAGATAATGCTGTAGATGCTTGCCCTTTTATTCACTTAATAGCCTCTTTTCAAAATTCATCAGACATGCCTGTTCCTTTTGTTTAAGCCAGCTGTCTTCATATCATTAATTACAAGTATCACGACTCCTCGTTCCCTTTATCCTTACCTTTCTTTCTCTATTACGCCCTCTTTAACGAGTTCTACGGGCATGACATCTTGAATTACACTGACTGTTTCCATGTCCGGTGGCAGTCATATGTGAGAGTTCTGCAAGAAAAGGGAGCATCAAGTCCAGGCAGAGCGGGGTAGATCAGGGCTGGGGCTCTGTCCTGCTGAGGGTTGATGAACCGGCTCTCTGACACCAACACAGTCCCTCGTTCTGCCTAATGAGGAAGAGAGGAGCCAGAGCAACTTGTCTCTTTTCATTCTTTTTATGTCACTGAGACTGCGCCCATGAGTCTCTGTGTGAGTGTGCGGACGGGGCCGTGCTGCAGATAGATAGAAGACAGGAAGAGATTGAAATAGAGACTTTCACATCAAAATGTCAAACATTCTTTAATGCGCGAATTGGGTATGATGTGTGTTTTTGTAGGTTTTCCTCTGACACATATCTTTCACTGCATGATAATGAGACGATGAGAAGAAAGAAGTGCTTCTCTGACCTTTCTTTCTCTGCTGAGAAACATAGGACGGATCTCTGCCTTGTCTCAGCGGCCTAAAACCTCAAGGTCAGCTTAGTTTATCTAAGCTCAGAAGGGGCCTTGCCCTTAGGACTTCAGGTCCTGTGGGCACACACACATACTGTGTGTACATACACACTGTGACTGTTGCTTTACAGCAGAGGAAAGGAAATGGATGCAGGGGAGAGAAAAGAGAAAGAATGGATCTTAAGAAAGGTTGGTGTGAAGGATCTTTTACCTGCACAGTATTTTTTCCTCCAGGGTCTGGATGGAGTAAGAGATGGTCAGCAGTTCGGAAGTAGAAATTGAGAGGAGACAGCGAGATGTATGGCACACGAGTGTTTTAGCCCCCTCTCCAAAGTGTTGTACATAAAAAACAAAACATCAGCACATTCCTAAAACCCACTCCTTGGTTTCAAGTCTGTTTCTAGCAGGCAGAGAAACTCACAATAACAACTTTGAAATGTCTCGAGCTCTTATTGTTTTTAATTTTTTACTGAAGTTGTCACACAGTCTGCGCGGTTTTGTGTGTTTTAATAATCTAGCAGTTTATTTAGAGAACATCTTTAGACAGAGTCTGTCATGCAGATTTAGCATTTTCCGCACATTTATTTATATCTCATGAGGAAGTCACTAAATCCTCTGCTGCCTTTTTTTGTCTCCGCACAGTGTCAATATTTTGTCTGCATGCGTGGTGATGTCTGTTGTGCGACTGCATGCTGGTTTGTTGTGTTGTCTCTCTCTCTTGTTTTCCGATGGCCCTGTTATCTCCATTTGTCTCTGTTATGTCTGTCGCTGTTTTCTATTCCTCCAATCCACCCTTAAAAGCTGTTATTCTGTCTCCTACGCTCACTGTATGTTTGATGTTTGGCCCCCTAGTGCTGGTCTTGTTGTGTGATATCTCCTGTATTGTTTTTTTGTGTTATCTCAGTATTCTTCATGCCTTTTCAGTGTTGTTGCCATGTTGTACGATGGTTATCTTTCCGCCATCCGTGGTTTTATCTTTGCATTATCTTTCAGGTTATCTAAGCGCTGTTGTCCCCCGTGTTATCGTATACCACGATCAAGGTGGTGACCTTTTCTCTCTTTTCTCTCTCAGCATCTTAAAATGCTCCCGTGGATGTCGTGGCCATTCCTTTTCGTGTTTTCTGACTTTCATGGATAATTATTGGGAATTGTTTGGATTTCATTTGAAATTTTTGCATGCTCAATGTCAAAATATTTGATTTTCCACGTTTGTTTGACTTTTCACGCTTCTTATCCAGCATGAACGCTTCATAGCTTTCTCTTGGATGTATACATTTTCGTGTGCGTCAAACACGCTTAGCTCTAAGGGATGTCTTTGTTTCTGCCAGTGACTGCGATTTGTCTACTTCATTTGCGTATGACTGTGTTTACACGGCTGCAAGCCTGTGCTGTTACATTTGATTCAGAGCATGGCATGATTCATAGCAGATGGCTGCCTTCTTCGAGAGGACTATGACAGCCGAAGAAAGTTAAAACTGAGAGCGGTAGACAGGATAGAAAAGAGAGGAAAAACCAGGGATGTGATTACCATCAAACCATTCGCTCAGTAGAGGGAGCATCCATCCACATCCTTCTCTCTGCTTGGTATGTGACATAGATACAAAATGTCTCCCAGGCTAATTTGTGGAGCAATACACACTCTTCACAGATTCATTTTGAAGTTAGCAGTCAAACAGAATCAGCTCTTGTGCCTCCGTATAGTGAAATAAGACTGGAGGCCCCTTAAATATGTACTCCAGGCTGTTTGCGCATCAGTCGAACTGTTAATGCCTCTTTTCCCTTTTGCTTCTCATATGCAAAATCTTTGACAGTGAAGTTTACATTTTTCTCTGGTGTTTTATGCAGTTATTTCACCAGATATCTCAATAGAAAAGCCTTTGGTCTCTTCTGCTAGGCCTCGTGAACAAACCAGAGATTTGTATGCCATATGTTTTCATAGCAGTGTTACGATCCACACTATAGCAACCACTGAACCGCAGCACAGAGTCACTACTCTTATTAACAGGGTATGTACACCTCATAACTGTCAGGAAAAGGAAGAGGCAGCTTTGACAAGCTGGCTGGTGGGGAGGCACTGCCATCTTGAATAATGATCAGTTTCACGGAGGCCCCACTGAGAGATTAAGTTAACATATAGGGATGCTTTTGTTCACTACATCACATCACTCCCTATCTGAACTGACTGCACATTAATTTGAACCAACTGTGTTCGGAAACAGCTCAAACTCAAAAGGAAGTATGGTTTTCATTTTTCAGAGGGCAAGAAATGGCCGTTCCTGGAACTTTCGCCTCTTGTAAATGGTTTTCCCAGGAAAACGTGAATATTTGTAATTAGGAATTGGTAATGTAAGATTGTTGGGAAAAGTAATGCATGGTCGCAAGTCATTTATTTGAGGTTTGACGAGGGTTACAACAGTGTTAGTATATCATTTGGTTCCATTAACTGAAGGGTAGGTACTTGTGTTTATTGGTGTTTTGTGCCAAATCAGCTGACAAGATTAATTTCCCCGTTCATGACACCTGTACTGAGGGTGAATTTTTATAGAAATCACCTTTTTAAATTTTTTTAAGACTTAAAATTACACACAATTAAGAGCACAGCTGCTTTAATTGACACCCCCCATGCTGTCTATGCCAGTTTATGGATTGGCGACAGCCAGAGCCACCGCACTGTGCTACACAATGGCTCCTCAGAAAGCTGTTGGTGATGTAATGGACACTACATCCATGTTTTATACAGTCTGTCAGGTCCTGGATGATATTGTCCTCCTTGTTACTTGCTTTATAACAGATAATGTACACCTTTAATCTCTACTAAGCTTCGCGCATCTGCTTCTTGTGATACAGCTCTTTCCACATGCTCTAGTTGTTATTATTCATGAACTGAATCACTGATTGACTGAAAAACCTTCATACTTTTGCTCCGTGTAACATTTAATCCAATTTAGTTCACGTTCATCCTTCCTTACTCATCTGGTAGGTGCGTTTACACCTCTGCACTGATTTCTACAGATGTTGATACCACTGTTTGTGCTTGTACACCCACTGTTGGTTGTTACACGAGCTTCACATTCGCAGTATGTCTGTCAACTCTGAATAAAAATGTAAATTACCTGCTACCATCTGTAATGGTGTTGATCCCAGTGTGGTTTGACTATACTTTAATATCACACATAATTATTTGATCTGAGCTAAAGATTGTCTTTGTCATTATTATGAGAATTGCGTTTGCATTGTTTTTCCATGGAGGCCAACACAAACCCATAATCTATACAATAGTTATTAACTAGTGTGAATCCCTCCTGTTGACTTTTGATTTGATTTGCAGTCAAAGAATATTTTAACTTAACACCGGCGGTACATAAATATCCATTTTGTTATCAATTTTATATCAATATTAAGTATTCATAAGTGTTGTTGTATAGTACTCTAAAGGTTAGTCAAAGCCATGCAGTCACGAGAGAATTTGATGTTTTTGTTTCATGGTTTACAATGTTACATCTGACTGATGGCAAGACGACTTCTTTTCCTTTGATAAGTCAGTTTTGTGATCCCCATGGAAACGGTCACACACTGCCTCAAAAGCTGACAACCAGGCTTGTTTTTGCCTCGAGTGAGAAAGGAGGGAGACAGGGAGAAGAAGGAGGGAACGGGGGAAGATGGCATCTGAAGGACCAGGGGAAGCAGAGATGTGACTCCGATCAAATTATTGGCCAATCAAGTCATAATGTGAGTAATTCAAGGCTTACATCGACGGCCCTAATCTGATTGCCCTTGCATTAGGGGCTCAAAGGATGGCTCTTAGCGAGCACGCTCGGTGGGGGGTCGTGGAGGAAAAGGTGCTTTGATGGGAGACGAGATGGATTCACTTTTGTTAGAAGAGCGTGTGTGAGACTGAGAATCTGTATTGGTCGTTGAAATAATGCCTCTCCACTGTTTGAAGCAATATTATCAAGGAGGTAACGCCAGGCTAGTGGTAGTGGGAGGTTTGCATCGCCTCTCTGTTGCCATCTGTTTCAATGCCATTGTCCAATGGCAACATCTCTCATTTGCCCAATTACAGAGGAGGATTATGATGTGTTTGTTTCCTGCCCATGGGCTCCCTGGCCACATCTGACTCATGTTTTAGGTAGAGAAGTATCATCTATCCTCTAATGAGTCCTGCCAGGATAGCAGAGTTAAAACCATATTGTTATTTTTGCCTCTAATAGCGTTTTAAGCACACATAATACGTAATATATAAAATATAATAAGATTGCGCCACATCTGCATGTAGGCTGTGCCGGGTAGTCTGGAGGATTTTCCAATCACCCTCCGCTGTGATGTCAATGAGGCCCACAAATACTTGGTGTAACTGGTGGGGTAAAAGCAGCTCACTGGGAGAGCTTACACCTGGAAAAACATAACCATGGGGCCAACCATTGAACGGAGGGGGCTCCAACAAAAGGCCAAGCCCCCAGAAATCGCGGGGTTTCCGGCATCTGACATTGGTGTTGAGTGCTAATCGTGCTCAGTTTCAGCATCCCATGGTCTCAAAGGACAAAAAAAAAAGAAAAAAAAAAAAAGATTGGCATGTTTCAGTGCTGATTTGCATGTGGGGGGTTCCTGAATTAGTGAACCCCCCCTCACCCCATTGCACGGACGCATACACATACATATACACTCCAACCTCCCCCTGAGCTCGGGGATCTGCATTGTCGAAACAGCTGCCAAGGGAACAGCTTGTCTCGGAGAGAGAGAGAGAAAGTGAGAGAGGGGAGAGAGAGGGAGCACTAGGGGGAGGGAAGGTAATCAGCTTTTGGAAAAATACTGCCTCTCCATCCCCTGCCAAGAGTTAGTTTGTGTTGTGGCTTTTTTTTCTGGGCCGGCGTAGCCCTGGCACTGTGGCTCCAGCCACCCACCCCTCTCTTCGCGGTTAATTCAACAATGGGGGGTTTAGGTCGTAAACTGACAAAAACAACAGCCAAACAGAATGGGGTTTTCAAGTGTGCCTGTTTCTGTATGTGTGTGTATGTGCAACTGTGCTCTGGGAGTGCTGAAATTTTTCTCATTTCAGCCATATGCTTATTTGTTGGTGACAGTCAGGCGTCCATAAAAAAGGAAAAAAAAAAAAAGCCTTGTGTTGTGATACCACAGCAAGTATCCATAAGTGAGCAATCACCCTTTTTTTTTTTTTTAGATCGCTGGCAATCTGCCTCCTCACAATATTGTGGCATGTGTCCCTGTTCTCCCACACACTTATTCTCAGGAACAAATCTGATTCCATCACAACTGACTGACTAAAGCCATTGTACCAATACAGCACCAGTTGAACAAATGTAACAAGCTTATGCATGGTGGATCTACTTTGACACACGCCACGTGCCGTAGACCCGAGGATGAATAAACAGGAGCATCCTAGCCTACCCTAATAAAGCTTGTCAGCTCAAGAGGATGTGACAGGTTCAACAGTGTTCCTGGTTAACACAACAACCTATGAATAACCTCATCTCATAAAACATATGGCCCTTCCATCAAGCATTCTGCAAACAAGGCAGCACATGTGAATTAGGGTGTCAATCAAAATGGAGGTAATAGTGGCAATGCTTTGGTGCCTGAATATCAACGTCTATATTGTCTGAGCCACGAATAACAGTAACATATCTGACTTGGATTAAAAGATTTTCTAACATTTCTTTTTTTTTTTTTTTTTTTTAATCGCTGGCTTTTATCAGGATTAACAACATTTCAATGAAATTTATGACCAATAAGTGCCAATAAATCAATAAATAAAACAACAAATATAACTTACAGCTAGTGTATTATTCATTGTATTATTTATACCACCACCTTTGTATTGCTCATACTTCACTGTGGGTTTCAGCACTTATTCTCAGTCCTGGGCAGCATAATGTGTGCGGTACATATGGAGCCCGCTGTATATCAACAGGCTAAGACCTTATGTTTTTTACATGACGCATGTTAAAAACGCTCGTCTGCTGCAGATTGGCAATATATTACAGTCAAGATGTTTTTCCAGTCTGTAGCCTGGGAACCAGTTAAACATGTTTGACTGAATAATCCAAGAGCCAGTGCTCACCGATGCAACATCAATTAGGCTCAAGTGAAGGGTCGATTAGTCTTCAAAAGGATGGAGAGGCACTGCGCTGAGAGACATGCGAGACCACTGCCTCTTCTCTGGCTATAGGCATGGGAAGAGGCAGGAAGAGAGGGAACAGTAGCCAACACCAGGGAGGGTTTAGCTGTTTACATGCTGTGCGGATGTATACAAGTGTCCTCTGTCAGACTTTTAATCACTTTGGAACCTTCTGAGATGCTGTACAGCGGCAAGGGGAATAGCTTTCACTGTTTTGCTGTTTAGGGAGGCAGGGGAGGAGGGAGAGAGGAAGGAAGAGAGGAAGAGATATGATTCAGATGCTCCGCTGGCTACTATTCACTCTGCTCCTTTTCTCCATTTCCCTCCCTTCCTCTTCTCTCTCCTCCCGTTGCCTCTCTACAAAGGTATGTTTAATACATAAAGGTCTAATTGCTATCACAGCTGCAGCTCCATCGTCTGTCTGTCTGGGTTTTGCGCTGGTACATCCCTCTTCTCATACGCTCCAGAAGAGAGGGAAGCCATCGTAATGGGCCTCTGCCTTCAGGCTTTACCTCCTTTTTTTTTTCTCTCTCTCTCTCTCTCTGTGTATTTTATTCCTTTTCCAATAATTCATCCCTCTGTCCTTTTTCATCCCTCCCATCTTGTAGATGTTGTTTATTGTGATAATCACTTACTACAGTTTAAATTCCTACTTCTTGTGGTGTCTAGCCATGCAGATACATTACATTATCAAGTGTGTAGACACCCAAACATTACACTCATATTTTATTGTTCTCATTCAAATAACATAGGCACTGATGTGCTACTTTAACAGTCTCCGCTCTTCTGGGAAGTCTTTCACCAGATTTTGTCTCCATTCACCCGTTAATGAGGTGGGGCACTGACGAGCCAAGAGCCCATTTCACATAATTTGTAACATACAAGTTGTGGTTTGCTGCATTAGATCAACCATCCCCCAATCAAAACACATGTCGTACTCATGACCCTTGCATGACGTATGCCAGACCCCTTTAGGACTCACAAATACATCTGCAATTTGCGAGCGACAAACATTTGTAAAAACGTGTCACCGCCGCCATTTGTGACCTGTATAAAAGCTGGTCATAAACCGCTTTAGTGAAGGTCGCCTCGCGATCGCAATCGCAATTCATTTCAAAGGTGTTGGATGGGGTTAAGGTCAGTGCTTTGTGCAGACCAGTCCTTCGAAATTAAACTGGGAAAAACCATTTCTGATGTAGCTTTGTGTCACAAGGTGTTAACATGCTCCTGGCCGTACAGTATAGTGTACCTCCATTTTACCTGGTTGACACATTATCACTGGTGATGCTGATTAACTGTCTCTTTTTTTTCCGGCCTTGTTTTTCCACCATCCTGCCTGCTCTCACCTCCTCCATATCAAACACACTCTCTCCCTCCCTTTCACTTGCTCTCACGCTCTTTCTTTCTCCCGCTGCATTAATGGATGCAAGTGGAGGCGTGTGCGGGGGAAAGGAGCTGACATTTATGCCTCTGATTAGAACATGCAGCCCCAACGCTTTGTAATTGATTGCAGTCGTGGACAGCACACACTCACCCATACCCTCTCTTAAAGGCTTGTATCGCTTTCTGCATCCTATTAGTGTGTGTGTGCGCGTGTGTGTATCTCTTTTTCTAACACATACACTCAGACAGGCAGGTTTTATGCACGTACACACACACACACATACACACACACACACAGAGCTGGTTGTACAATTTACAGTAAACACACACACATATTCACACAAGCCCACAGTCTGCCTCGCTGCATCCATTTGAATAAGAAGCTTTTAATGGTTGCTTGCCTCGACTTCAAGGCAAAGTCATTGTGGTGAAGACGAGTTAGCATGACTGAAGATGTCGATCCGTTTCCTCTGGATCAATGCGCGGGCGTGACTCGTGAACTCAGAATAATCCTGGAAGCAGTGTCAGGGGGTCAGGGTGATGAGGCGATGTTTACGTGATGGGTCAAAGAGTCATCTTCAGGAGGCAAACTGTGGGAAAAGGAGTAGGAGATCAAATGTTGGAGACAGGGTGGGGAAGATGAGACGATGGGCAAATATGTCTCTGGGGAAAAGAAACAAAGAAGAATTAAGGCGGAGAGAGATGAAAAAGTGGAGGTTTGTGTGATGGTGAAGAGGAAAAAGAAGCTCACAGTGAAGAGAGATGGGAGAGTGGGCTGAGGGCTGAAATGTGCTGAGTATTGTCCTGGATTGTGTGTGTGTGTGTGTGTGTGTGTGTGTGTGTGTGTGTGTGTGTGTGTGTGTGTGTGTGTGTGTGTGTGTGTGTGTGTGTGTGTGTGTGTGTGTGTGTGTGTGGTTTGTGTGTGAACCTGTTTGTCTATGAATACATGTGCATGTCTGCTCGAGTTTAAGCTTATTTGCTTGTGGTTGCATTTGCATTCTGCCTGCTTACTCACGTGGATCTTTGCAGGCTTCCTTGCTATTTGTGTGCATCTCTTTGTATGTCGACGTGTGCGTATATGCACACGCACATCTGTGTGCAGGTGTGTTTGTGTTTGCGTGTGCGTGTGCGAAGAGTAGCAGGAAAGTGTGGCATGGTGCTGTACAGTAATTAGCATCATTCTCACCAGGGAGGCGCTATGTGTGGAGGGCCCATTAAACACATTGCAGGGCAAACTCTGAGCCACAGCCCTGTTCTGCTGACTAGCATGCCTCTCCTCCTTTAGCACACACAAACACTCCTAAATCATCTTGGCCTGCCAGCTCAAGTACCACATACAGTAGCTTTGCACACCAACACAAAATGAGTCATGTTCAAACATGTCAGTCTGCATAAATTATGAGACAAATAAAGTAAAATAGTTATCACGAGGCAACAGGGCAACAGTGTAAACAAATCTAAAAGTGATAATAAAAAGGTTCCACATAGCACAGCCTACGTGTTCTTGGTGTCACATTGTGTGCCGCTTTATCCCAGCCTTAAAGAAAAGGTTCACTCTTTTCATCCACACATATAAAGATGCGGCGAGATTAGATCCATTCACTTCATCCCTACCCACACACTTAAAAAAAAAAAAAAAAATGCACCATGACACACTCACACACACAGGGGTTGAGCGGGGGTGTAAAATTATGCCGCGTTAGCTGGCATGCAGTGTTTGTGCTAATGAAGCTCTCTGTCCACATAGGCTGATAACTTGCTGATGACTCGATACTTCTGCCAGAGAGGTCTGAAGCACAGTTTGAATACTGAAGCAGGTGTAGCCTGTGGTGGCTGTGTATTATTAGCTGAGGGTGTTTTCTTTTTCTTTCTTTCTTTATTCTTTTTGCCTTTAATATTGGTGTGCATGAATACAAGCAAGTCATCCTGTTTGGTTTCCCTTAAGACTAAAGTGGTTTAGTTGTTGTTATGCAGAACCTAATCCACAAGTATTGTTATTGGCAAGCCTTTCATAAAATTTGATCTTGTACTTTTTCTCAGTTTAACAACTGATCACTGTGACACCACCTTAGTTGGATGCACTGGCAGGTTAAACAGGAAGTGGCCCTGCCATTTTTTAACTAAAATTAGCTAGCTTGTTTTTGATCAGACTCAAGAACACGTGTTTGAGATGCCACTAAGATATTACGATCAAAACCATGCCATGCCACCACACTTTGTTTCAATATCAACTATTCAGGCTGGATTTGATAGAAATGTGTATAAATGCTGAACATTTCAGTCCATGTAAGGATATTTTTAACCTTTAAGCTACTTTCTAGGGAAGTTGCCAATGTAATTTAAGGGGTCAAGTTGTTTGGGAACCTTTAAGAGACTCTCTTTTGTTTCAATGATTGATGCTCTTACAGGAGTCTGTCTGGCCTTAATCTTTAAAACAGAGACATGGAGTAAAATGTTACTCACTCACACACACACACACACACACACACACACACACACACACATACATACACACATACACCACAACCACCACCAAGATGCTTTCTTTCCAATTTCCCTTAAAGGCAAATTATTTCATATATTATATGATATTTCATAGATTCTTTTCAGTGAAGTTTAAGTTTATTAAAGTCCCAAGATGGCAATTAATTGTCTATGTTTGTACAGGTGTGGGTTCCAGTTCTTCTCATCAGACAAAAATAAGCCTTGTTTGTTTCCCGTTCCTCCACTTTCCTCCACCTGTCATAGTTAGAGAGGGTTAGCTGCTTGTTTTGTTTGTTGCACATCTGCTTGTCATCTCACTAAGGAGCTGATACACAAGTTGAGGCTGACCTTACAGAAGCAGTGCTTTGTCATTTAGAAGTACACACACACACACACACACACACACACACACAGTTTTACACAAAACATTCAAGAGACACCACACACCCACACAGGGGCATATACCCCCCCTCCACATCCCCTATCCAGCACAGGCAACAGTAATTAGTCAGTGCCCTCAGGACTCTGACACGCTCTTTCTGACAAGAGGAAAGGGCAGGATGACATTTTTGGTCAGCAACGCACTGCAGTCATCGTGCTGCATACTTCACAAAATTATCAGAAGGGTTGAGAGTTCAATTCCCTCGGCACAGACTGTGCTGATAGAGCCTTCAACCTTTTTAGACAACACTTTGCACTTGGATGACATACTGGTGCCGGCGCCATATGTCCCTTGGGACGCCAGCACCTCATCTTCTTTGTTTGGACTTTAACGGCCTTGGGAGACTTCAACGCCTCCTAAGCACCATCTATAAATGATACATTCTCCACTTGAATGCACAGAAGCTGATGAACTCTCAAAAGACGCTTTAGACAGTGGAGTTTTATAGCGATTATGTCTCCATGTTTTTCTGTCATGATTTCGAGGACCAGGCAGCCATATTAGTTTCGTGATAGCAACCCTCGGGCTCATCCAAAGGACAAAAAGCAACAAGAGTAAAGGAGATTGAGAGAAAAAGAAAAGTATGAGACAGATGGTAAAGACCTATAAAAAAGAGGGAGCTGCAGCCTCTTAATCTTATCTTAATTTTTCTCAGTAAATAAACAGAATCTTAATGGTTGCCGTTAGCTGGAATTACTGCTCCATTTGAAATACTACCATTCCTGGCCACACTTGCTCACTCTCACTCTCTCAGCTCAGAAAGCCTTTAACACACTAAACCTTGCACACCTTATTGCCTGGACTATACCGACCAGCCCCACAGTGCTCAATCTTTGCTATGATGGCTGTCAGTTTAGATTTATTCTCCTAACAACTTTGATGGATGAGCCAAAATCATGACTAACTGGCTGCCCACTAGTTCCCCAATCCCATGACCTCATCACTGGCAGGCTGGCAGAGTCTTGACTTTCCGTCATGCCCAACCAATTATTAGGCCTCCGTGGCCAATGTCATCATACCAGGCCCTCTGGTACTACTCTGGTGGCTAAAATTTGTTTCCTGTTGCCTTTTTTTTCTGTCTGTCTCCTTCTTGTGTCACTCATTCTCTTTGATTGACTAAACATGTCAGGATCACTTGCTCCCCAAAGTTGGAAATGGTTCAACTTTTCAAAAAAATAAAAGTCCTGAGTGAAGAACAGTGTGTTTCTCTGCCAACCAGTCATGATTAATGACAACAGCAAATAAGGACAACCTGGCAGGGAGATGGAGGTCATGTCATGTTAGATAATCTTGTATCTATAGAAAGGTAAAGTAGGAATCAGATATAAGAGATAAGATACGCTTTCAATTCTCCTCACAAGAAGTACTCCAGGCAGCACGCATAATATTACAGTATGTCAACACGGTGTAAGTGAGCAGATCCTTCAGGTACCACTTAATCGAGGCACATTTTATTTTGATAGTGGAGAACTGTATTGACAGTTATCTCGTTCTCATCTAAAAAGCGAAGAAGCCTTAACATTCCTTTAGATTGCAGCTGCCATGAAGTGCCGCGCTCCCACTTAAGTGTTACAGACATTGCTTTAATAGGTTCATGAATTCTGATGCGTTCATTCATCAAATTTTCAACACGTTCTATTATCATGTCAAGGTTCTTACTATCAGTGACCTTGTCATTAAACCAACACTGTTAACGCCATATCATTGCACCTGCACTGCTCTTCAGCAGTGATGCTGTACTGTGACCTTGGCCTCCAACCAAGGACTTATACCACAGCCTCAAACAGACTAGCAACTCCTCCCTCTGCACCTTACTTTCATCTTTATAATTTTCCTTCTTCTATTCATGAACTGTTTTTTTTTTCCTTCTCCATTTTTTTTTCCCTTCATCCATCCCTCTCCACCTTCCCACTGCTTGCCGCACCCTAACAGCTCAGTGTGTGTATCATCCGCTGTCAGACAGAGGCATCACATCACACGGCAGGTCGGCAGGCTGACCTTGTCTTGCGCTTCCTGGGATCCAAACTGCAGCCCGGCTAATCCAAGCTAGCGTGGCTGGCTGAGGAAACATCTGTTTTTTTAATTACAAAAATGATGTGTTTTTAATTCCACTAACTCAATCCAACGATGGAAAGCAGTGATGGTTTATTTATGTGCATATGTGTGTGCAGAAATGTTTGCTTTTAAAAATTCTTATATCTAAACAGAAATATGAGTGGAGTCACATTTAAAGGATGTGGGACTGAACCACGCAGAGCAGAACCAGAAAAGAGGATGTCCCTAAAGCTAAATTTGGTTTTTCGTTGGTTCCTGTGATCTAAATACAATCAGATGGACACCAACACAGACACAAACACGCACACAAACACACCCACACATGTGTCCATGACAGGCTCGGATGTGGAGATTTAAAGCCGGGCTGTCTGTGGTGTCTCCCAGTGAAATCTGGCTGTACTACTTAAACTGAACTCAGAGAGAAGTAAACACAGGGAAACCAGATGGTCACTGTTCTCAGCTCTGCCAGTGGCAGCCAGAAAATGATCTTTACAAGCAAGCAGAAATGAATTACATACTGTGTCTGTCTGTCTGTCTGTCTGTGTGTGTGTGTGTGTCTGTCTGAAATGTTAGGTATTGGATATTAAGGATTAGGAATGTGTGGCAGGAGTTTGCCAGAAGTTATAAACAAACAAAAGTTCATAGAGTTTGGGGGCTAGCAAACTGTTTGGGTGAATATCAAGGCTGACAGAGCTGAAAAATGATCCTTTTATGTTGTAAAATATTTTCAGTGATGCTCTTAGATCTACTTTTGACTTTCCATGCAATATATGCAACTTGTCGTGCATGCATTTCTTCAAAAATCTATGATGTGGGGTTCAATAAATGATACAGAACTACAGTTTCACATTTAATGCATAACCATGTAAGCTGATGCACCTTTTCCCACTTCTGATTTCCTTTTGCTTCACCGCCTCGATCTTATACTTGCTGACTGATAAGCAAACTTCTGCTGGCAGAATGCCCTCAATGTAAGCATCACTCCCACAACATTTCACATGCATAAACATGCAAGTGTGAACTTTACCATGGTGTCTTGTGTGAGCATCATCCGAGTAAAAAAAAGAAGCGAAAGTTGACTGATGTCAAGTCCACAATACCCCAGCTGTAGGCATAAAGGTGATATATGGTATTTTTGTATTTCACTTTGTGGCGTCTTTGAATGCCCATGTTCCTTGGTTTATCCATCACCATGCTTTGGATTACACTCCAAGTCACAGTGTGAGGCCTCTACTGTCAGCCCAGACGCCATTTTGGCTCTGGCAGAGGTCTGTGTTTTTCATCCAAGCGCTCTGTGACAGAGTATAATCAAATCTTGGTCTCCTCCTACACAGGACGCCAGACATCTCCCTCCGTCAGCCGCAGGAGATTTGTAGGCTCATCATGTTTTGGTCGAGGCAAGTTTTCTATATACCCACTGCCAGAGGGGAGGCGAATTGGATGTGGATGGAAGGAGATGGTGTAGATGGTGGAGAAAATGTATTAAATGCAACCCCCAGCAGTTTTCTTAGCCCCCTTGTTTAGTTTGGACAAATCCCAGAGTGGTTGGTACCTGCCATGGTGATATATTTGCTCAATTCCTCCATCAGGAGAATCATCCAATAGCTTTATTTGTTATGTTTCTGATTGCTTTCTTATATTCCCAACTTTTTAATATTCACCACCAACCACTAAATGAATGAAATGTGTCACTACTATAAAACTCCACCATCCAATCTTTAATGGAAACAGTGCAGCATGAAGCAGTGACACCATGGAAAAACACTGGATGTCAGTGGGCTGCCAGGCCAGTGGTGGCAAAATAGTTGAAAATAGTGTTGATTGATGGCTCTAAAGGGGAAGCAGGAACCGTACAGTGATTACGCAGGGCGGAGATGTGTGTGTTTATGCCAATACCGTGTCTTACTGTATGTGAGGGAACCCACACCGATTGCGAAAGTACAACTACATAGCATGCATGTTCATGTTACATACTGTTTCGCGCGTGTGTGTGTGTGTGTGTTTTCTTGTGTGGGTGAGTGCGTTTGTGTGCGACTGACTGGCTAAGTGTCGTAGCGGTTGAGAACACAAACTTGGCCGGCACATCAAAAGCAGTGTGTCATGTTGGAGCGGCTTTACTCGGGGCACCGCTCACTCACTGTATTTCCCAGCATTTCAGCTTGTTTACAGTGGCACATGCCAAGCCTCCCCTCCATTTGAAAAGCCTTCAGCATGTCGTTAACTCTCTCCCGAAGGGAAACCTCCACTTTTCCCCTTCAGGGTATACAGCCTGTCAGAAACACAAAGGAAGAAAATTGCCATTGCGTTGCTTCAGGAGGTACGGTGTCTGATTCTGATATTCTGTTTGTTGTTTGTGGGTTTTTTGTAGAAAATTGACAGACTTCTGGTTTTCACTTCTCAACCTGCTGACTGCGTATGTGCACAGCGGTAGATGTAGGGTGGAGAAAAACAGAAGCTGAAATAGTCTGAGCTTAAAATCAGATGTTAAGTCTCTCAACGTTAGAGCAAGCATGGCTCGAATAACAGAGAAAGGTAATCGCAGAAAGACAGGAAGAAAGAACATAACAAGAAAAGTAGTTAAGCAAGAGAAAAGATACGATTAATCCTTTTAAAAGTGCTGGGAAAGGTTTCACAGATTTGTCCCCAAATAGCTGCAGATAACATCTCAGAGGCCATAAGTGTAAGGCAAGTCCTTCATGGTGGGCTGTGCCCCCGCTGATTCCGGAGCCCTTCAGACCTGCCATGTTATCCAGGGCTTTCCAGGAAGAATCCAGGAAGCCAGAGACCATGCTGGGGTCAAACCACCTCTGCTGGCACAGGAACTGTTAGAACAGGGAGCAGAAAGAAAAGAGAAGCAGGAGAAGTCATTATCTGTGTGGAGGTCCTATCTAGAACTCTCCAGGGGAGAGGGAGGATTGGACGGCTGGGAAGGAGCAGCGTATTGCTGAGCTACATTCGTTGGTTTAGAAAAGTAAGCCAAACTGCTGACACAGGGCATTTATTTTCTGTTCATTATTTTTCTCCTTTTTTAATAAACTGTTATTGTGTTTAGAGTGTTGTAGAGTATGTATGTAGAGTGTTTGTCCTTGTCCAAACAGTGGATTCAAAAGAAAGAGACTCAAGGCCAGGTGGAGGTGTTCTTGCTTTCTGTGCTTCTACTTTCTCTCTCTCATGTATATCACACATACAGTCCCCCTGTTGTGGTGAACTTCCTCCAGTTGAATACGGCCTCCCCCCATCGGTGTCACAACCTGGAGGGTGATGTTTACAGCGTGGGAGTGAGTGATGATGAGAAGAACGGAGGGAGACAGGGAGGGAGGGCACATTTCCACCCTCGTGCCCCCTGATGCTTACAATGCAACAGAGAGGTCACACGGCCGCAAATACTCACACCCAACATGTCGTTACATTTTAGTAAAAACAAGATAAAGATAAATCTTTTTTCTTCTTAATATCACACAGCAGCTACAGTCAGTATTAAAGTGACAGCGGAGCACATGTCATGGCTCACCTGTAGTGACAAACCCATCAAAAAGCATCACATGATTCTGCCTGTTTCGCGTCGGCTCTACAGAGGCTTTCAGCATCTTTCAGCTCATTGTTTTAGTTTTCCAGCCCGCAGCTTTGATTTTGATTCTCGCCACTCATCAGTGTCGTGTTAGGCTGCGGCAGGCAGCTGTTCTCACTGAACGCTGCACACTACCTGCTCAGCACCAAATGGCAGAGGCAAGTTAGCAACCTGTCTGAGCAAGTAGAGCTCCTTAATTATTATAGTAAAATAATGCTTGGAATCAGCTTTTTTCTGAAACTGTGCAAGTATTTTGTGAAAGCGCATTCTAAAAAGGTGAGCATCTGGGTATGATATGTTCTTTTAAAGCACCATGTGATCCACGGTAAACCATGTTCGCACTACTAGAGAGAAAATAATTTGTCCATGACCAATTTCTTTAGAAGTGGCTCTCTTTTCAAGTCCATTGGCGTCCAACAGGACACAGTAAGATATTTCATGGAATCCGGGCAGCCAGCAACCTCCTGGCGTGGTTTCTGCGTCATCACATTTCAGACTGACGTAACAGGACCACCAAAGATGCATCGGGCTAAAGAGCCAAATACAAAAAAATGAATATTGGATGTGACTTCAAAGGACTGTTAATGTTGCTTTTAATCTGCCGGATGTGTAAATAAGGAAGTGTTTGCTCAAAAGTTCACCATGTGCACAGAAAGTTTGATAGCAATGTTTGTCATGGTTGTTTGCAACTTGTTTCCACCACCCACGAGAAAATGTATTATTGCAGGCACACTATTGTAATTCTGTTTCTCCATATTGCAATTCTACTACTGCTCATGCTGTACTTACAATATTACATGTCTGGAAGAGCTATCTCTCCTCTGTCCCTGAGGTTGCTTCCTTTTTATTCATGTTTTTTCTCCTGATCCGACCCAAGGGTCGAAGGATAGGAAATGTTGTGTGCTGTACAGATTATGATGTCCACTGAGTTTTTTGGGCTATAAATAAAAAACTGATTTGACTTGAACCTGGCTAATAAGAGAGCAACGAGAAGCGTAGGCCAGATTTGAGCAAAACAAGATGGACAGGACCGAGTAGTACAAAGTGGATTAGAACAAAACAGAGCCAGAAAAACCAAACACAGCCACATGGTTGCATGGTTGCTTTTGTCTAACAGCAGTTGCCTGTTCTGCATTTGACTCAGAGGATACAGAGACAGAGAACAGTGCTCCAACAGCCTGACAAATTAAGTCACATTTGTAATATGATACAAAGCAAAAATCTCTTTCATCAGTGTAGGCGGGAAACATGGATTCTTTTTTTTTTTCCCGTCTCAAAAAATAATAAGTCTTCACTGGAATGTTTTTGCCTTATTTACAGCCTGCAATTACGTTGTTTTTCTGTAAGAGTTATGTGCCTTGTTTTATATTCTTCATGCATCTACTTAAATACCTGAACATATGCACATATAAATGAAGTTTTGCAGACCACACACTTTCACACATACACTCGCACACAAAATGCGTACATGTGTACTCGGAGAGGCAAACATGTTGCTCTGTCTCAAGTAATCCGTAACAGCCTCAGTTTATCTCAAACAGCTTCCAGGTGCACTCGGCTGGCACACATTCCTGCAAGACACAGAACATATACCAGCACACAAACACACGCGACGCAAACACACACACATGCGCGCGCACACACACACACACACACACACACACACACATTAACAAGTCATTTCACCCTGCCACTGTGTGTAATCCTCAACATATCTGACAGAAGGATCCCATTGTTACCAAAATCTCTGAACCTCTTTCGCGGAGGCCTAATGATGTTGTATCACGCTCTCGGCATCATGTTCACATTTCCCTGCATGTTTAAAAAAAGATTTTTAAAAAAAAGAAAAAACCCACCTCACTTCAGAATACTTGTGTCAGTTAAAGGAACGATTGATATGCTGTCTTCCCGGCTCTCTCCCTCCCCTCTATGTCTCTCTTCCTCTCTTCTCCTCATCTCTCTCTCTCTCTCTCTCTCTCTCTCTCTCTCTCTCTCTCTTTTCAAGATCTTACATTTTCACTAAAGTCCCCTTCTCTCTGTTATCATTCCACCAGAGGCTCTCAAAAGGAGCTTTGATATTGAAAGCAGGCTTGGCATGAAAGGCTGGGGTTTAGGGGAATGTAAATGCTGGGGGTCTTTTTAAAGGAAGAGATCTTCCAGTTAACGAACACCTCACGCTCCGGCACTTTCTGCACTGCTGACTTCTTCTTTCTTTTTCTTTTTTTTCTTTTTTTTTTCTTTGCATGTGACAAAACAGGGATGAAAGATGGATTCACGGATGTCTTTTTAGTCATTTGTATGGATTTGGGTCAATTGAAACTGATGAAATATTGTGTCACAGGCAAAAAAAACAATATTGCAATTTAACAGAGATATTTGGTACATGTTGAACTATATTCTAACTTAGGTAATCTGAACAGCAAGTAGAGCTTTTTAATCATTGTATTAAACTGCTTTTTGGAATTAGCATTTCATGTGGGACATTTGGCACACGTTATGTCCAATCTTAGGCGGTGTAGGATTTTTGAAAAATGTGTAGGGGGTGAGCATCTGGTTATGATATCTTCTTTCTAGGCACCACATGATCAATGGTGAACTCACCATGTTCCTCCCTGAGACGTGTAAGAAGAGAACTTGCTCATGACCAATATTTTTCGAGCTCTTGTGGCTTTCGTTTCAAATTCTTTGCAGTCCAGTGGGATAATATTTCAAGATGTCCTCATCCTATTCAGACAGGCAGCAGCCTCCTGTCACGGTTATAGTGTCATCACAGATCAGATTGACGTAACAGGAGTCAAAGTCTAATGTACTTGTCAGCATGTGCAGTCCCAGCGCATCCGTGATGGCACCCTGCTCTCGATCCTGCTGTGAGCTTCTGTTGGAGCTAAAAGACGGCATCCCATGGCTAGCCTTCTTTCCCACTCCCACTCACGCTGTCTCTCTGTCTCTTTTGCACCCTGCCAACGCATCACATTCTTTCTATCCAGGCTTCCCTCCTGGGTCTTATGGTGCTACTTCAGCTCTCTCACATCCCTGCCAACTACTGCTGCCCACAACAAGCACGGGCGACCAGTTTGTCCCAGTCTGCCCTCTTACAGCTTCCTCCACACCCCTGTGTATTTTGTTTGTTTTGTTTTTTTGGACAGGAAAACAGTAGTAGGAAACGGCATGTCCAAGAAAAAAAAAAAAAAAAAAGAACACACTGTTTCTCCCTATCCCATACGCAGCCTTGTTCAAATAGCTCCGCTCCTCACTAATGAGTCCCTGGAGGGTTGTACCCAGCAATCGCTCTCTTCAGGCGCCATTACGGCCAGCGTGTCTTCAAAAGAGTTGGGTGGAACCATTACCATAACTGAGGGACTGCTACCTGCCTGGATAGCTTTAGACATTAGAAAACCTGCAGTTTACTAATGGGACTGAATGGACTCGACTTGGGAACAGGATCCGTGGGAGCTGTGGAGGTTCATATCCTGGAGTCTGGACTTCTTTTTTTTTTTCTTTGTTATTTGCTTTGATGTCTCCGTTGATGTAGATTTAGATGATTATAGGCTGTACTCTGAGAACATTGTTAAGCAGTGTTTACTTTCTGCTCCTCTCTTCTGTTTCGACACAGTTCAGCTACTTCATTTTTCAACTCTCTTATCAGCCTCTGCCCTTTCAAGGTCACCACTCATGATGCAGATGATTCTATGGCTAATTAAAAACTCATCATCTCTGTGATGAAAAGATAATACGCTAAAAAAAAAAATAAAAAATTACATAGACTATAAAAACTCATTGCAAATCTCTGTGACACTATGATGGTGCTGCTAATTTGCTGGTATCCTCTGCCAACTGACATGATGTGCGCAAGCAAATGTCAAGTTAATGCAGCCGCTCACCCATCAAACAGGTTAAATTAATGCTAGACAGAGATGTGGAAGTCCCAGTGGTAGCCGTCTCTCCGCCAGCCCGGGTTAGGTTTTTCATTCTGGGATGGCTGAGGAGGGTACGAGGGGTCTGTTACCCCCGCTGTCACCCGCTCACATCCCGCTGCATCTGGCAGGTGTCGGACCCACGGGAGCGTCGGCTACAGTCGTCTGGCCCAAGAGCTCTGCAGGAGCTGTCAGTCTGCTGGCCTACATCACTGCTCTTTCTACCTCAACAGCACTGATGTAGACCTGAAAGTCATACCACACACAATGCTGCAGTACTCTGCTGTACTACACTGGCTCTCAAAATCTCTTTTTATTGAAATCACAACATAATTTTACAGTCGCTTATCTGGGTTAGGGTTAGGGTTAGGGTTACTAATCCTAAGTCCTTGATATCAAAGTTCCTTATATTTACTGCACTTATTAGTGAGAAGATATCTTTGCATGTGTGACACGTGTCAAAGGCCAATTATATACAGCATATCTAAAAATTCTACCATATAATTATGATGTATATACCTTTTATATACCTTTATCTTTTCAAATACTATATCATTACTTAAAACCAGTTATATGACCTATAGTATACTCAGTGCAAATGTTTGAAAAGACATTACAGTGTTCACCTTTATATTCATAACTAGACTTTAAAGGGATAGTTTGGTTATTTTGAAGTGGGGTTGTATGAGATCAGCGTGTCCTCTGTTTGGAGATAGCAGACGGGGATCCGACACAGAAGCAGAGCTATGGACTGCTGTGGACATGGTCAGCAGAAAAACGTATAAAAGCTGCATAAAGTCTCACCGCAACAACAAAAAAAATCAATATCTGTTGTGCAAGTGTTTAAGAATATTTTCACGGCTCTACCTTGCCGTCAGGCAGACTTTCACTTTGGCACTGACTGTAGAACTTCAGTATTTCTGCGCATGAGCCCAACTATGCTGCAGATCAGCTGTTTGGGTGAGAAAGATGTGAAATCAGACTGAAATCAAACTTCATGTTTCTAAAGGTTTCAAAGATGTTGCAAGCTTGTGTTTTTCTGGCTGTGCTGCTGTAACTCTTACCCGAACTGTCAGTTATCCCGAGAGCCATGCCGCTGGCTGCTTTTTTTTAGCGTGGCTAAAATATACAGTAAAACAATGAAATAACAATAAAAGACAATGTACTTTTACCGAGCTGCACTGTGCTACATTGTCGTCTTTTGTCAGATGTGCTGAACAGCATTGCACTGTCAGCGGCTTGGCAGAGACCAACAGCAAGATATTTGATGCAAATAGTGTGGTAGTTAAGCCTGCTTTCAAACAGATATTTTTGTCCGTCTTTTAAAGGAAATTTGAAGTCTAATAGTGCCAAATATGAACTTTATTGGAAAGTAATGGAGGGAGGTTTACTGCCCTTTGCACCATTGGCCACAGAGGTCATCAAGGATGGCCATCTCCAATCTGCTCAGTCTCAGCCATCTTAGGCCAGGTTGTTGAACCAATACACCCATTTTTCAACAGTGGTTTGTGTATTTTCCATCATACTGAAGAGGCAATTTCCTTTGCAGCTCAAGTGGCAGTTGTCTTTTGCCTCCTTGTTCAATTAGAGGGGAGGGGTAAAGAGAGCAGGAGGGTTGCAGTAATACTTCTGGTCAAAATAAAAGCTTTTTGCGGAGACATCATGTCATCCATCTCCTAGTAAATGATACATCTTCCTCTTACAGCAGTCTGAATGACCTTGTTTGTGTGGCCCTGTTAGTAGTGAGGGAGACTGCGGGAGGGAGTCTGGAAATGAGTCTGGTCATTGTCTGGAGATGCAGGCGGGCACGCAGAGAGATGGAGACAAAGACGGAGAGAGGGACAGAGAGAAAGTGCCCCGGTCTCATCTTCGACCTGCTGCACTCATCGGGGAGGCACTGTGGCACCTGCATCTGATTAGCCAGACACTCATTAGACCTGACCTTGGATCACATTACAAAACAGCAGTGAATTTAAGAGGAAAAAAAACACAATAAACAGGCACACTGTTATTGCATATGAGGGCGGAAGCAGTTATTCCCCCCATAAACATTTTCTCAGAGAATTAAAGTTTGGGTTGGAAGGAAGATTAATATGGGGCGAGGAGAGTGTGCCAGCAAAAAAGCAGGCTAGTGGAATTTAATGAGTTTTGTGTGTCGGCTGGGGAGCCCGCTCGCGCCACGCTAATTACGCTCTGTAACGAACTGAGATCTGGGGAGCATCGCAGGAAGACAAAGGCTCTGAGCAGTCCGGCAGCGAGCGGCAGGCAAAACAAAAGAGCTGCATACACACATTTCAAGCCCACATGGACAGAACGAGTGCGAGAGACAGAGAGATGGAGGCATGCTTACATTTTTCTCCTAACCTTCCCTGGTTACCACCCCCATGTTAAGGGTAATGAGATGTGGCTGGTGATAGAGAGCTCGTACCTGACAAACGAGCCTCGCTGTTAGGTTCGCCAGACACGTGGCTCAAACTCTGGCGGTAAGAACGAGTTGTGCAGAGACGGTCAGGATAATCAAATCAACCTCTGTTGACTTCATGCAGTTCTAGCTCTTTAATGAGATAAACAAAGAACACACGCGCACGCTCTCGCTCTGAAAAACCACACGCATTATAGGCAACACTGCCCCCTTTTGATTAGGAGGCCGACTGTCGCGTTTGATGAGGAAGTCCCAGCTCTTGAAGCAGGTGTGTGTCTTTTTTTCCTTCATTAAGCTGCCAGTGCCTGCGGGGAATCTAACACTCTTCCCACGTATCAGTGGCCACAGTGCACAAACAGCAAACAATCAGGCTGACTTTCAACTGTGACTTTCAGCAGAATGAAAGCAGCCAAGCCTCCTTCTCTCCCTCGCTGTCTCTCTCCTGCGCTCTCATTCTCTTTCACCCTCTCTCTTACGCTCTCTTTCAACTTGGAAGGAGAATTTGCTTCTGGCACAGTTTAAATGAAACTTGCCCTCTTACCGATGGATTCTAACCTTTAATATTCTGGCCCTTTTGTTGGCGAGTGTGTATCCAACTTTCATCATGCAATATGTATCGTTATCACCCTGTGGCCCCCTAACCTTAACTATGAAATGTTTGTGCGTTACTCTACCCAAAGCCCAAGCTGCCCTCAGATGAGGGGATTGAATTTCAACTTTGACTCATCATTCTCCTGTAATTTCAGTGTTTCGCCAAACTCAGTGCACTGCCTTACCTGACATCATACTTTTGGTATTTCCAACATACGACAGCGTTCAGACTCCCATCAGGTCTGGTAATCTGTTTGTGTGTTTACAGCAGAATCCTGCCAATTTCATTAGACCCAGGACAGCCAAATGCATGACTGCGGACCTCGTCCTCCGCCATTCCTCCCTCCCGTCTCGTGTACTCTCTTCCAGCCGATTTTCCCGTGCGGAAAAGCCCCGTTGCCCCGTCTGCATTCCTTTCCAATTAAGCCAGCATCATCTGATTCCAATTACTCTAATTATAGCAGCCAGGGATGTGAGCGAGAGAAGGAGAGAGAGGCAGAGAGTAGAACATGGCGAGTCTTCACACTTAAGAGAGCAGGAATGCAAGTGGAGCCGGGCAGCCTTAAGGTCACTCCAATGGCAACAACAACAACAGTAACCAACAACAAAAAGGGCTTACAACATCACGGCAACAGCTGCAAAGATTCCAGCAAACACTCGCTGTAGTCCGTAATGGTGCGAACACATGATGGTGACAGACCGTGTAATCATGCAGCACACACTTAACAAGGTCAGGCTTGTGGAAGGACATGGGTTTCGTTAATAACACTATGACGTGATGAACATTAATCCCCTTGGTTTGTCTTGTTAAAGGACAGCGTAATAACAAATCCCTCCTCCCTGTCTGAAGTCATGTTTGACACCTGCAGGCCCCCGTAGCAATCTCTGATGTTGTTACACAGAATGACACCGTTCATACGCTAGTGAGCTGCCAGTGCTGCGGGTCATTGTGGTTGTTTTCACAGCCGACTGCCCAGGAGGAGATGCCAAGGCGCTGGACTGCCCTGCTTTTAAAGAGCTGTTTGGGATGGTAAACACATTTCTCCTTCTGTAAGTCTTTCTAATTCCCTTTGTGTCTCTCGTTCTCTACATCACTGTTCCCTTCTCCAGACACCTCCTTTCCACCGATTGCCTATACCCAACACAGCATGGAATCACTCGTTCATTACATTTAGCTTCCTTTGATCTCATCTGGGACATGCGTTTCTCACATCATGTTTGTTGCAAGCCAAAAACCTTTTAACGTATGCATACGAGTGTACGAGTGCACACACAAACGCCACACAGATCCTGTCATCGTGTTAGGATGAAAGTCTTATTTGACAGCTGTGGCATCAAACGACGGGCCCCTGGTTAATGATGCAGACACTCTCAAATTAAGAGCTCATTAGATGCCGTCCAGATTACACACTGATGAGCCAAGACGATATGTTGGAGGATTTATAAAGTAGGCTAGTGTTTCCTGCTTTATGTTGGTGTGTTTATTGTGCAGTCTTGTGCAATGGGCCTTAACATCACTTCCTAGAGGGTTGTTGTGTTTTAGTACCTTTCAGCTCAACTTTTCTGAAGTTGCAGACAAAGCCTCCCTGCGAGCTGATACAAATGAGAAGATCTTGACAACGGCATTGACCGTGATAATGTCCTCTTGAATGGCGATGATAAATGATGGAGTGATTATGGAAATGTCAAAACCCACGGGGGACACACGTGGCAGTTAATTATCCGGAGACATAAAGCAGGTGTTGACATCAGATGACTGATGTTTATTCAAAGTCACCTCACATGTGATTTTCCACTCTCCTCTCGCTCTCCACCCATGATGACCTCTGGATAAGGTGACCCTCTTCCATCTTGCAGGATGTTCGTCCGTCCCTGCATTTCCCTTTCTGTGTTCCCCCAGAGTGGAGCGTTCACTCACTCTCTCATGCTGTCATGTGGACACTGATGTCCCTGTCTCTTCTGCCGAGACCCGTGACATCTGTCTAGACGCATCTATGCTGCTGGCTTACAAACCAGGGACTTCCCCTCCTGATTACCCAGCAATCATCTCTCATCTTTCTTTTCATCATGACTCCTGTTATCCTTCGCCTGTACTCTCGAATGACTTCTTCTCTTGTTTGTTTGCATTGTGGTATAATCATTATTGTGATGCTTAAAATCACCTCGGTGCAGTCAGATTCTGTGTTCGTTCTTTTCATCATTTGTGCATCGTACATTTTTTTTTTTTGCTCATATTTTTAGTAATGCACAAGCACCTGTGTACCTGAATGATTTAAAAGTATAACCACTAAGCGGCAGATCGAGTCAATCACCCTCACCACACCCAAAGATCATCTATAAGAATTTAGGATTTTGCCCAAACGTGGCAACACTTGAAGAAGTTACTATTGAATGATCACAGCAGAAAAAAAAGTAGATTAGTTTCTTGTCGCTGTTTGTTCAGAGTCAGACTTTACATCCTGCCCCTTCTGTTCATGGGATTAATTACATCTCGTGCACAACCAAAGCTCTGCAGGAAGTAGCATCATGTGCACATTAAAGTAAAGTTGAAAGAAAGTATATCAGAGGACTAAAGAGCCCTGCAGGGTAATTTAATGTGTAGTTGCATCATAGAAAATGGTTGGATTTTCAAAAACAGAGAGATGTGAAAATTAATAAATGTGTTTGATGTACAAAATGTTTCAAGATGTGTTTTCTACCACAGATATACACATTTTGTTACCTTTTGTACACGTGAGACCTTTAATTATTTTGCTTATTCAGTGTGTTCTCATTCCAGAGGACATCACATCACATCTTCTAACCGCAGTCACTAATTTGATGCACAAGTTCAACCTTTTTTTTCGACAGCATTGTGTCACCACGTCATTTTGGTGTTAACAGGCGTATTTATTGGGTCCCAACTCCACCTGAGCATCAATAAAAGCACTAGGGTAGTTGTTGTTTTTATTACATCTTTATTACTGCCCTCCCAGCTTTTTTTTCCCCCTCTCTCACTTTTTCTGTGTTTCCTCTCTTATGCCTCCTCTCATCATGGCTTTTACAAACTTCAAAAAAAAAAAAAAAAAAAAGGGCAGCCTCTGCGTCCCTCCCTCTCTCTCCGGAAAAAGGAAACCCATAAGAGTTTTCCGAGTTTTCATAGAATGGGAGTGATAAAGCTGTTGAACTCGGTGGGACACCCAGGGTGGGGGTCGTTAGTCCGCTTCCACTGTGTCATTAGTGTCCATAACAAACACATTATCTCCCGCTGAACCACCCTTCTTCCAAGCCATTTAGGATGAGAATTAGACTGTAACAAGCTGCCGTCCCCTCTATATAGGTCATCTAGTGCTAATGACGCCCTCACTGAAATACACACTGGGGTGATTTGGTTTGGGGTTCGAAAACTTACTGTACTTTTTTGATGGGTCAACAGAATCACTTAGCAGTGGGAGATTACCTCAGAGAATTGTGGATATGATTGAGCTTTTATCACCTACATGGGGTTTTGGTAGTTGTGGCTGTATGGCAAACAGACATATCTCTGCACTGATTCTTAAGTGGGATTTTTATTATTTGGAATGTAATTATAAAAGATAAGCACTAATATCAGACAAAAGCATGCAAATGATATGAAATTTCACACTATATCACACTTTTATCTAATTACCGAATAATCAGCGTCGGTGTAATTTCATTTTTCAAGAATCAAAGCTGGACCTCATAGTGTGTCACCACATTAACAGCAATAACCCTGAGCACTCTCACACTTTCTACCTGTGCTTAATATACAGAGATCAAACAGATGTGGCATATTGTTAATGCTAATTTTGACATGTGATATTGATAATAATTCTGTCAAGACCATATTGTGTCATGACTACTGCAACATAATGGAAATATTTATGTCGAAGTCAGCGTGTAAATCTATGCATATTAACTAGGGCCCAGAGGCAGCTGTCAACAAAGGGGGAAACAAAAGGGCTCCTGTGTAGAACACATGGATTTATATAATTATGCACTGCTCTGTTAACACTGTCTGCATTTCTGGCATGTTTCAATAACACATATATGAATTTTTGACACATTTTCTTAAACACATATTGCAGAACCTCACTCGATGAAATTTTATTGCGAGTTATGAGATTGCTTTGCTTGTAAATGTCATGCAATTATATAGTCAGGATGTCATGTTAACACCTTGTTAATACATGATTTGTCTGTCAGCTCTATAACTTGGCTTTAAGGCAACATATAGCATTGTTTCCAAAGAAACATATTCAACATTTAACATGCAATTGAACATATCATCTGTGCAGCTGTAAAAAAAAAAAAAAAAAGGAGATGAATGCGGATTAAATTTGGAAAAAATCAAGAAGTTCTCAGCTTATATATGCATGTATGTATATGTATTGTTTTTCTTGCTGCCTATTTGTTTAAACCCTGTTTCATAGCAGCTCTCTGTTTTTTGTGAGGGAAAGGAAACTAATACTCCACATCACTGTTTTGTAATTGAAAATCGTTGCATCAGTTCCACCACTGAACCTGACTGATGTCACATAAATGTTGATTTGTTCTGAGTGGCTTTCCCCGCACAACACTTCCATTATTGCTTTTTTATTACTTTTGTTGTTGCTGTTTTCCATTGAGAAATAATTCTTTAATATATATTTCAATATTTCTGCGACTCTCGCCTTCACCGTGTTGTCATTTCTCTACGCAGATGTGACAGAGCTCTAAGGCGAGGTATTTCTGCTGCAGTTAGACACATGACGCTCACGTCGCAGTGTAGTTTCACGTGGCAGCCTTAGTGTTCCCTGGTGAGTAGTGGCACATTAAGGAATAACAAATGAGTCCATGACCCGGGGTAGTTATTCAGGGTGTGTTTGTGCAGCAGGCAAACAGCGTATGCTATTTGCTTTGCAGTAGATTCATAAGTGAAAATTGCATTGTGCCTCCATTTGGAGAGCAGGTGATGGAGTGTGGAGGGAAACAAAGAGATTGTCACTCTCCTGGTTTCTGATGATGCTGTACCACTCTGCTGAAAGGCTCACACATCCTGCTTGTCATCTCAACACCAAATCGGACTTGTTATCATACTGTATGCATCCACTTTTTAAACTAGACTGAAAAAGAGCTATGACTCTTCACCGTTGTGTTCAAGTGCTTGCGTATTTGTGAGCATTTTAAGCATGTGAGAAAGTCTTGCATGCATGTGACTTTGCCTTCCTCTCGATCTTTAAACTTCAATCCTCTGACCCAGCCGGTCTGGTGCACACATTCTTCACACAGACATGTGCTGTGGAGACCAGCCAGGGGAGGGGCACATGGATGCAGCCTTTTGAAGTCACTTAACATCCACTGCCACGGCTCATTTGACCCATGCACCGTGACGTTAACATGCATGACGATTTTATGATGCGGTGAACCCCGTCGAGGGCAGCACCGAGGATCATATGTGGCGAAAGCTCTGAGAACAGCGTGCACTGAATGAGGCAGTCGCTCTGAAGTGGAAACGAGAACATGTTGGAGACACATGGGCTTTTTAGGAGGCTTTTCTTCAGTGTGTAGGCCACTGTGTAGCATATCTGTGATCTTGGGAACCTGGAGGAGTTGTTCCCAACCTTTTTTGTCTAGTTGTTGCCCTATAGCTTTATCTGGAGGGCTCAAGTACCCACACATTGTGCTCCTTCTATAGATTAGATCAGGGAAATGTTCGAAAGAACAAAGTGGCTGTGGTGGATTCCTTACACATGTAAATCCATACAAGACAGTGATCCTGCAACTGGTGGTGTTTAGGCTTTGTATCTTTCAGTAAATTTGGTTCATTTGGTTTTCTTATTCCTATACCACCATATTTCAACCATCTACTGTATCTGCTACTTTTAGCTTTGACTTTTATGATAGCTTCGTGTGCTTTTCCATCTAAATACAAATGTGTGGATATATACTGGCTTTTCTCTCCAAATCGTTTCTTTTTTTGTCAAACTAGCTGAGCTATTCCACCATTTTTTGCACGGATCCCCTGACAACAGCGGAATTACCCTGTGATACACAAACCACTAACTTAGAGCACATATAGGGTTTAAGGAGACCCTCTTAAAATTCATGGCTGTCCAGCTCCATTGACCATAATAACACAGACACAATAGTCTGTGGTCTACCACTTTGAATTTCACAGTTTCCCACTGAAGAACAGAACAAAAGTGAAATTATAAAGTCATAGCTCCGCTTTGTGTAATGTTTATTTGTGGAACTGTTTTGAATAGTTCAATTAGGTACTCACGAGTTTCACTTTATAGTTCAAGAATAAAAATGACCACTCCACACACAGTAACTAACTGAAAAAGCCTAATCTAACGTGCATAACATCGTTAGGTGTGAAGTGCACAATCATCATAGAAAATCGGTGTGTGTGTTCACCAGGAAAACGTGTTTGAACACAAAATGTATTCAAGTTTGTGCTCGTTGCCTCGTGATAAAATCAATGTGCTGAAACAAAAGTGGCCGAGCACATTGTTCTTTTCAAAGCATTAATTTCCACAAAGCCACCATGGAAAGAAACATGCCCACTTGGCTGTCTGTGGACTTAAATTATGTTTCTTGGGTGACTGGGGAAAGCCTTCTCCACCAAATATCAAAGCCCCATTTTGGCATAATGCCTTATAAAACAGTTACAGGATGTTATGTGTTCAGTTTAGTATTCTATCTCATCTCTCTCCAAAGTAAATGAAAGTGTTGTCAGCTATGTTGACTACATAGAACAAGGAAAGTTTATGAATTATTGTAATTGTGAATTGAAAAATCAATAAAAAAAAAATTTTCTTGCGTTAACAGAGAAACTGAGAAAAGATAAAAGAGGCAGGAAAGAAACAGGGAGAGCTCTTACACAGAGTGAAATGTCACCCATAATTTAAAGATACACTTTCCTGCATCAGTCCACAGAGGTCCTTATGTTGGTCAGTCCTGAAAATCAAATAGCTCACCACCATTTCCTTTTAACACCCTCCACCCACCTTTCTTCTCCAAAACCAAAAACCATCACCGGCACTCTCCACCTCCACATGGTGTCAGCCAGGAGGAATTCAATCTCAGAAATTATATCATGAATGATGCATAAGAAGGAAAAATGCATTTACCCTGGCAACAACACAATGAGCTGTTGTTGCAAACACCGTAATGGAAAAATACGAAGGTTACGCTGATGAAAATGTATTATGAAACCGGGAAGACATTTGTGAATGTTGTCTACTCCTGTGCTGAGGGAGCAGGACCGAGGACATAACCACAGCTTATAGGGAAATTCCTCAATATTTCTACAAAGGCAGGATGAATTTGTCTTGAAGTCCTCGGGGCGCGCGGCAAAGAGTATCTTTTCATGCGTGTGTGCCTGCCCACTTATACTATGCATGCATGAATTTTGCCTCTTTTTGCTGGAGCACAGGGGTAAGGCGGGTGTGCCCATCTTCCATGTTAATAATGAATTTTTGATATGAGCTCCACATGAAATTTTAATCTCTGGAATATTAGCTCACCGAGGGAGATACAAAATCAAATCAGGGGGTCGTGATTAAGCGGGTGAAGCGCATATCGACCCATTTAAATTCACATTAACCCGGCATCAAAATGTATGAGCCATGACATCGATGGCAGACATAATTTAGTGGTGTTATGTCTGTTTTGCAAAGTAAAGGTGTGATCCCTGGAAAAAAGAGGAAAAATAACATTTGATATGGTAGATGATACTACTCAGAAATATTAAAGGATAAAGTTGGCAATATTCTGTATTTATCAACAAATCCCTTGAGAGCAACAAAAAAAAAAAAAAACAGACCTGGGTAGCATAAACCTAGAGCGGCTTATTACTATGATAAACACCCTCATTGTTGTCAAAAAAATAAATTATTAAAAACACTTCAATGAGCCACAGCGTTGCACTCTGACATTTTCCCTCATTATGATGAACACGGGCACTGCAGTTAATTTTGAGTCAATCCCACGTCCACCGTTCTGGTGCTGTAAAAACTCACTAGAGCACCAAATGTGTATTAATCAGCAGCTGAATACAGTCACCGACAAATGTGCCATTTGCTCCTATTTGAGTCCCATTTGCTTAAAAACACATTGCACTGCTGCCTTTTCTTGAAAATGGAGCTATATGTAAATTCTTTTTAAGTAGCAATCTGTATTTTTTGTTGTCATGACTCACACAAAATGTATTTCAGATGTCACACTAAATGAAAATTCATATTAGTTTGACCTTCAACGCTCTCTGTAAATTACAGGATTCGCTTTGTACCTCTGTTCGAATTTACATGCAACAGCACAGTTAAACGGCACATGGTGGGACATAGCAAAAGCCGCTTTTGTGCAAAAGCGCTCACCGTGCCTTATGCTGGATGAATATTTTACCAGCGACGCCAGCAGAGAGAAGGCCAGGCTGAGAGAGTTAGTAAAACAAAGCCCCACCGCTGTGTTAGCGTACTCAAAGGCTCAATAATGTATCAGCCACTTTTGTTCCTTACACAGCATCTATCATCCCAGCATAATAGAGAGTAGCTACAAAGCCATTTTCCATAAGCAGTAATAAGACAAAGATTGACAACGTGTGCGTGGTTGTGTGTACAATCACATATATGTGAGTGAATGAGTGTAGATCTTGAAACCGAACTAAACACCTCCGAGCCTCTGGGCTGCTAGGACACACTTAGTTGTCACTGGCTTGGATTGCCCTCGTGGGAAGAATTCTGTAGCTGAATAATGTGATGTATTAAGCTGTGCTCTGCAGCAACGTATGGTAATTTGTAAGATTTTTATTTAATCAGGTAACATTGTACTCCAGCCAAATGGAACAGCGCGTGAGCAAGGTGAGCCTCTAATCTTTTGCTCCTGAGCTTCATATTCGCCTCTTTTTATCTTTTGTATCTTATGAAAAAGGCATATTTAAAAAAACTCTTTGCCCTGTGATAAACTTGGAATTAGTTTTTGGTGTGAAAATGAGAGGTTAAGCAGCAATCTGTTGGTGAGTGGATGATCTTGTTGCAGCCGCAAAGACTGATGAATCGTACAATGAATCGTGTATGAAGTAATTGATCGGTTTGGTGGCTTACATTCAGGATGATAACAGGTCAGGGAAGCAGACTGACTATGTCAATATGTCAATACACAGGAGAAGGAAGGTCGTCATTTTTTGATACATGAAGATAGATTCTTTCAATCAGAGGCATGTGTAGAGTATGTGTGTAGTGCAGATTCTTGTCTGTATACGCCTTACTGCATCAGGTATCATACTGAGAGCTTTACACTAAGATATGTTTCCATCAGAGACACACTGATGTTTCATGTGGATGCCACTTTTGGCTGCTGGTACTCCTCTCAACTGTTTCACACTGCACAGGTATAGAGGTAATACATGGTGGTCGCTATACAACATAGAGAGGCTCATGCTGTAGAAGTAAACAACAAACTCTTGATGTATAGCATGTACTATCTCCAAGCATCAGACTTGCTGTATTCAAACCTATTTGGTCCCAAATATGTTACAGTAATATTTTGAAATAAACGCACAAGCTTTCATAGACAAATAAATAAATAAATACAGTTTTTCAATATCATAAAAATCATAAAATGCAGCGTTTGCATTTTTACAACAAGGTTTTTTCCTTAATAACACTCTGGCCTTGTGTTACCTTACATAAAAATGAGTTCCATGCGCTGAGGAATACAGATTGTAAATTTGGGGAAAAAGAGAGCACTTGTCGTGGCTCAGTACGAGGTATGGGCAGACACCCTGAGTCGAGGTATATGAATCAGTTTCAGGATAGAAAAAGTTTTATCAGTATATCCCCAGTTTCTATCCACCTGTTATAAAAACCTGAATGGAAATGCCAGAAATTTGAAAAAAGGCCAACATATTGCAAAAGGTTTGGCCGAGGTACAGCACCTGGCATTTCAAATAAGAAAGGCGACAAGGACTGGAAGAAACACATTCTTTAAATGCACTTAGGCGTTGCAGTACCCACTTCTGCTTCTTCTACTATGGACAAAGAATTCATATCAGGCTGCTTCTCACATTTACATGCCTTCAATACACTAGAAATCCCCCAAAATAAACCCAGAAAGCCTCTTCCTACATCACTCCTAAACCTGCAGGTGTATATGCCAAGGTAATTACAGCAATATTCCCATAAAAAAGGGATTCAAATTATGAATTGGAGTGAATGATGTTATCTGTAACAGAAAAGTATGTTTAATTCACTTCCTTAAGCACTGACAGCTGTAAGCCTGCATGGTATGTTTGCATTTTATCTTAAACCCTTGCCAATACCCGTTTATTGTAGCGCTATTGAAACCATGTTTAAGTGAAAGGTGTTTTAGGCTGTTTGTTCAGACATAATATGGTAATTGGATTGAAAATGGCAGCCCTGGGTGAAGACACAAATCCTCCGCCTCGCAGCCCTTTGTTTCCAACAGAAGGTTTGAATCAAGAATGTGGATTTCGTCAGCCCCCCCCCCGGTAAGCAGCAGAAGGACCTCGCGCATTACAAGCTTGCGCTCTCGCCGTCTTTCTTTTGCTCCATAACATGCTGTTCTGTGGCTGAGCGCGTCTAGGTCGGAAACATTTGTGCATACGTCGGATTGTAATATGCGCTTGTGTTTCCCAGCATGACTTTAAGGTTGTGTGTCAGATTACGGGAGAGGATTCAAGCCTTCAAAGTTTCACCATCCCTCTGTAGAGTCTGACTTTGATGAATACATGAAGCCATTGTAGAAAACACCCTTTGAACCTGACATTTTTCCTTTGCTGGAAAATGCTTCTGCGCTAATGCAGGATATATAAACAAGCTAATGTTTGTTTAATGGGCAGCAACTTACAAAATCTCATTCTCCACGCCAAAGTCTCCCGCAGCTTGGCTCTGCCAACACCTACCTGGTGTGAATCTCCTGTAAATGGTTGCAGTGGACAGAGACCGTCTGTGAAGGGGACATGCTGTAATGCAAAGTCTTGGATGTGGATGTGGTTTGAAGTGGAGTGTCACAGAGGGGCTTGATAACAGACAGAATGGCAGAGTGTTGACGAATCGCTTGACAACATCCTCTACAAAGGGAAATGTAGAGTGATCCTGCCATCCGCTCATCAGTGGCAACAGAAAAATGTTGGGAAGCGCTCATCAAAAGGCGGTAAGCTGCCCGCCTGACTTCGCCTGCTGTTGTCTGACCAGCTGACTAGTCGGCTGACAGAATGATAGCTCCTTTGTAGTGCCACCTTTTTTGTCTCCGAATTTTCAGGCTCCTCACAAATTAAACTCGAGCTTTTGAAGTGAGTTGATGCGCTCATATGCTTCTCCAACTCCCCCATCGCACTTCCCTCCTACTCTTTCCTTCCACTTGGTTGGCCTGCTTGTCTTTTGAATGCATTCTGCAGACTCAGGCTCCCACAGCAAGATCTGAGGGCAGCTCCTCAGCCTATATACAAGAGCACAGGAACACTCCCTCTGGCATCTGCAAACTTGTCAGCAACACATCCGCACAGCAGCAGCAACACAGCAACTACTGTTTCCTTGCAGTTTTCCCCAACCAGACAACATGGAACCCCATTGTCTTTCGTTGTAATTGTGCTCCTTCAGGCTGCCGGTTAGTCACACAACAGGCCAGAGTGGCATACCTACGGGAAGTGAATAGTTACGTGTTAAAACCAGAGATTGGCTTACACACTGCATACATGCCCTCGTAGAGTGTGTACCGCTGATAGAGGAGCAGCTGAGAAGCCCTGTAGAGCCAATTACACATACAGCTCTAATCTCTTGAGCTAGCTGAATGAATAGAGAGGTAGAAGAGAGAAGCAAGGATGAAGGGCGGAGGAGATCGGAGATGACAACAGTGGGGGCTGAAGGAAGAACAAGCAGGAATGGATTGATGGAAAATGTAAGGGAAGTAGTAGGAGGAATGGGAGAGAGACAGCGGGAGGCTGCTGAAGTGAGGAAGAAATGAAAAGTGTTGACAAAAAGAAGACGTGGTGAAAGAGAGGCTGTGGAGAGGTCAGTGCTATGAGGAAAGGGAAGGTGGAGGAAGACAGAATGGGGTAAGGGAATCTGGGAGATGTAGTATGAGAAAAGAGTGTTGACAGGAGAGTGAGGGCAGCACCGAGCTTCAACATGCCGTTGGATGCTGTGCCCCCAGTCAGGATACATATCTATCTGTCTAACTTTTATCAGTTAAATGGATACAGCCCTGAGAACCCCATAGGCGGAACGTGAGACTTCTAACGGCTCACGTCTCTTTTCCCTCAAGCGTTGTCAGAAAGCAACAAGGGCTTCCTTTAATGTCTTATATCTTCCTGTCATGTCAGCTGCCTGCATCTCTCCAGCATTTCCCTTTCTTACCTTTTTACTCTTTCACCTTTCACACCAGGATCTATAACAATTTTCTTTGTCTTTATGGTTTTTTTTTTTTGCTTAACCCAGATCCTCACCACCCCACTCCCCCCTCTAGCATGGTAATGTTCTCAGAAATTACAGCGAGGTAAACAGAGCAGGGTGTCAAAATGAAATAACAGCTACAGGCCTGTCAGCTCTAGCGAGGGGGCCATCCGTCAGCGGGAAATGACACGTTGTCTGCCTCCCCTCCTCCTGCGCGCACACAGTTGGGTTCCTCCCTGTCCTCCTCGTGGCAAGGTGAAGGAATTATGCTCATCAATGTCCCAGCGCAGCCCGGAGCCTTTCCATTAGCCTTCTACAACACTGGTCAATAGCGAGGGGACATACACAAAAGATACACAGGCGCAGCATTACAGTATGTGTATCTGATCGAACAAGCGCACTATTAGTGACAGGATATATGCACAGGTACACACGCGCACACACACACCTCAATTACCGCTTCATTCATAGCCTGACAGCAGAGCGTGTGCGAAGGCTGACATTAAAGGAAATTAAATCTCCTTGTGGAATGGGCCAGCCCATCTCACCTCACGTCAAAATTCTCCCATTTCCACTCGTCCCCGTAACCTTCTCATCTGGGTATTTAGGGCTTTGTGGTGCGGAACGTCATCAAAGAGGAAACTTAGCGAGGCAGCCGCATGTAGACGAGGCCTCCCCGTGATAATCCCCCAGCAAACGCAGTCCTCTGCTATTAGCCCACGCACATAAATTACTGCTTCACGTTCTATCGCACTCTTTCACCGGGTGTACTGTCACATGCTTAGGAGAAAGTGCATTCATTCAAAAGTGTGCACACACACACACACACACGTATAAACTTTCATATCATTGGCTTAGCCCAGTGAGTGAGTCAGTCAGTTAACTCTTTGATCCAGACCTCCTGTCTGCATTGGAATACGAAGCCTATTTGACATAATCCTGAAAAACATCGCAGCACAGAACCAGTGAAACTCAAAGGAAAGCACAGCTGCACGTCTGCACACACCAAAGGGACTTAGCAGGAGAGTGACACGTGTACAGTCGATTTTTACGGGCAGATTTAATTAAGCCTCATTCACTGCCAAATCCTGTGTTACACAAATGCTTGTGAACCCTTTCCCCCTCGCTGTGAAGCACATAATGTGATAAAACTAGGAGGAGTTCAGTTTTCTCCCAAACTTAGGTAATTCAGTTTTTTTTTGGTTACGTGAAAGAGCTCAATTTTTTTCCCTGCTTTCACGCCGGGCACCGTCTTTCTCCCAAAGGCTTTAATCAGATCAAACATGTCCTGTCAGATAAGACGGCTAATTAATCAGAGGAGGGACCAGTCTTCTCCTCTGACAGATGGAAAGATGGAGGCACGACACTGGTGGAGGCATTTCCTCTCCTCCTCCTTAACCTCTTCCTCCACCATCAACAGAAAGCAAAACAACACAGAGCGAGAGAGTGTTGCCTGTGGCGAAGCACAGAGAGTCAGTAAAGATTCTAAAAGACAGTATTTACATGCAGGCAACTGAAGTGTCTTCACAGCACTCGACTGTGGAGAAGACAGACTTCTGTACTTAAGTTGCTGTTTACAGTATTGCATTTATATGTGTGAAAGAGATCACAGAAACTTCACGTTTCTCATCTTTTTGGGACATTTATTTGAAGCCAGATGGACTTATTTCAAAGTAAAGAGGTGCTTTTAACAGATTACAGTGTTCCTTGTAGTTCATGAAAGGAAACTCTATGTATTATATTACAATTTAGTTATGTGGAGATTGTCTTAAATTTCTTTGGGTGAAAGCCAGTCAGTTGTTCTACTTGTCCTTGCTTCTCTTCTTCTCTTGACTTCTTGCCAGTTCTTAAGGTTTATGAGTCCAGACTTGGCCAAGTACTCCTGAACTAATGGAACTAACATTTTTCTGTACCATTTATGTCATTCCATATTTTTTTATAGATGTATGTCTTGCTAAATTGCTATTGTTATTAAGGATAGATACAGTAGTCTTCCTTATTAGGCTATTACACGATAGATCCATAGGACCATCACACAGATGATGGCCTGTCCACATGGCGATGCTCTCTCATATTATTGATCTAAACTGGATTACAATGTAGCTCTATGATGAATATACTTTGGATTCGTTGCATTAAATACAATTTAAAGCAGCAAAGGCAGCCTCAAAAGATCTATTAAATGTTTCCAGTTGAATGCTTTTAACTGAGTGAGTTGAAAATCAACTGACCCCCATTTGAAATAAACGGTAGAAGATTCATCTTTGGTGTTTTCAACGAGGTAACGTCTTCCAGTGAGTGATTGTGAGAACACCCATTGCAGTTCCTCCTGACGTCGTCTGTCGTAGGCTGAAGTGGATGTCAATCTCATTCACTCATCACATTATGCTGGCCACCAATCAAAGCATAGATGCCTTTTTTGTAATATTGCTTTTGCTCGTTAGCATTAACCCGAGACGGTCCTGGCTGCTATTGGATGAAAGGTTTGGAGACGTGAATGTTGGATTAAGAGGAGACGTGATGAATGAGAGCAGCTAATACATCAGAGTCTGACTGGCTAGTTGATTTACTCTGCACCTGAGTGGGAGGATGGATTGATGGTAATTTGATATGTTAGAAAATAATATGCTAAGGTGCATACAGCATCAAAAAGATGCATAATTAGAGATAAGAATGACATAATGTAGTTTCATGCTTAATTTAGAGACTGACTGACTCGTAGTATAGATGGATGGATGGATATCTGCTTGCCTTACACAGCGGCTGCCTGGCTCAGTGACTGATTGGCTGTTGGGGCTGGGCTGCTGTTTCCAGTTGTTCTACCGTAGAGCTCACGGGGCCTTGTGCTACCTCGGGCTCAGCCCACTGCCAGCTGTGCAGCTTCACCTAGCAGGCAGCTGCCTCTGGGCACTACAGAGAAAATGCTGTTGTACAGTGCACACGACACAGCTTTTCATCTCTCGTTCTCCTGATTTTGAAACTTAACACTTCAAATCGGGTAGAAAGAAACAGCCAGACCTCACACTGTAAATATGTACAGCGCGCAACATGTTAATACAAGCTTTCACTTGCGTAATACTTTCCACTCACTGTCACACACGTACAGCTAGAGGCAGAGTGAACTACTGATGACTATTGCATGTGAGCTTATGGACGTGTGATTGTCAATAAAGCCAGTCGTCATGTGAGTTCAGCCAGAGTTTGATTCTATGACGTGTTACATGATGGCAACCCACACAGAGCTGATGCATATTTTACTATTCCTACAACTGCTGGTGATACATTATTTCTCATCTTTTCCTCTTCTCTTTCCTCCCCCCTCCTCTATCCTTTCCCCCTCCTCCCCCCACCTCTGCTCTACCTGCTGTTCTATCCTCCTGGCCCTGCAGCAACAGGAGCAGGACCCCACCAACCTGTACATCTCCAACCTGCCAGTGTCTATGGATGAGCAGGAGCTGGAGAACATGCTGAAGCCGCTGGGTCACGTCATCTCCACGAGGATACTGAGGGATGCCAACGGGGTCAGCAGAGGAGTCGGCTTCGCCAGGTAGACAATAATAATAATAATACTAATGTGACACAGAGGCACTCAATCCTGCTACTATGAAAGCAATAATTGATTTTTGAAGTCATGGATTATCAGTACAAGTGACCTAAAGCTACACTTCTGGTACTTCATAGATGCTGCAGCAGTAAAAAGGAATAATTTGCATATCGTTAGGACTATGTTAGTTGTGCAAACACGTACATGCACTGGCATACATGCACATACTACTTACTATGTGCATACACACATTCACTCTGAAACACACTTGAGATGAATCCTGCTTATGGGAGGTAGAAACCTTAAAAGAAGGATTTGCCTTTGCCAGCGGATGAGTTTGTCTTTGTTCATGCCTGTGCATCAGAGTGTGTGTGCACACGTGCCTGTACATTCATGGATACCAGCAATTACCCACTTGTCCTTACAGTATAGTCAGGGCTGCTATTTTTCCACCAGCAGGCATACCGCTGAACAGTTTATTTCTTTTTCTACTTATAAAAGTTTCCACTTCAGCTTGTTAATCCCCCAAAGTCATAAACCGCTCTGTCCTTGTCCTCGGCAGCAGCCACCAGGCTCTCATTCCTCTCCACACATTCCTCCCTTGTTTACCCAGAGGAGGCCACTGACGGCCACAGAACCACCATCTTGCAGGGATTTTTCTTAATCACCTGCTCTAGCTGAACTCCTCTCCTATTCCCTGCTCTATTACCGAGGGTTACAGCAGGACAGACAAGCACAAACACTCACACACAAACAGGCATTTATGCACAAAAATGAGCATATGCACAGACAGACCTCTACACATGCCTACACACCTGTGCATGAGCATATGCGCACACGCGTGTGCACGGCGCTCACATTCATGAGCAGACTCTCACACGTACACACACAGACAGGTAGGCAGCCTCCTGCAGGCCAACAAGCAGAGCACAGCAACAACCTGCCACAAGCCACCTGTTCAAGCAGTCCTCAGTGGGAGGAGGAAGAGACATGATGGAAAGGGAGAGTGAGACTGCTGGAGAGAGAGGGACAGGAGTGTGAAACAACGGCCAGGTAAAAAAGAACTAATCATAGAGGTTATTATAAAGAGAAAGAGAAGGTGATGGGAAGGAGGAGGCTGTATGAGGCAGAGAAATATTGAGGGATAGAAAATGAAACGAGTGAGTGTGGGTGTCTGGAAGAAAATGTGAGAGGTGAATGAGTGGTGTTTTGGTTAGATAAGGGGAAAAAATGAGAGAGGCCCAGACAGTTTTATTGTCTGTGTATGGATCAAGAAATAAAAGCGTAATTGATAGTGCGGGGTCAGAAAAAGAAGCCAGACAGAGATTCGGACAGCAAGGAAAAAAAAAAAAAAGAAATCTATATATTTTATGAATTGTAGGGCTTCCGTTAGCTGTGTCAACAGACAGACAGACAGCTGCTGAGGGTTGGGCCATGAGGGGCATTAGAGAGAGTAAACTGAGCTAAGTGTTTGCGGGCCGATCCATTACTGTTATCAGAGCCCATTACTCCAGCCCCAGCACTAATCATTGCAGACAGCAGCACCTGATGCCATTAACCAGCAGCACACAGAGAAAAGCCAGCCTGCCTCACTACCTACCTGGCTGGTTCTCTGACTTGACTTGACTGACTGACTGACTGACTGACTGACTGTCTGGCTGCCCCAAAAGCATGACTGATCTGGATGACCATTTTGTTTCCCTGTGACTGCCTAACAGCCTGTCTGCCTTATTTACCATGTCCACCTGCCTGCTGGAAGAAGGGACATGTTGAGGATGAAGCAAACAATGAATAGCCAGAGGGGGTGGATCAAGAGCACAAGGGAATAGCCAGGGAAGCTAAGCATCAACACTTCCCGTCAGAAAAACACTTGAAACTCTGGAGAAGTGTGATGCATTCAACCTGACTTTCAGTCCCTCTTTTAAAATGGACATCCCAACAAATTGTATTTTATTGTTTTGTTTTGATAATACAATTATATACACTGTTTAAGTATTTAAATTCAGAAGCTGTGTTGGCATAATAATTTAATCAAAAAATGTTCCCAATGTATAACAACATAAAATGAAACATACAAAATTAGTCATTTTTTTTAAAGATTTTTTTTGTTCTTGCTTGATACCAGAGCCACCCTGCCTCAGTATACACCCCATCTTGGTCCTGACACTCTCCCAATGCTCTCAGCAACCAGGCCTAGGCAAAGCAGCTAAGAGCTAACAGCAGCTACACTTCACATCAGGAAACTGTAAATGGAGTTGATGCGGAGCAGCCGGAGAACAAACATATCATAAAACATTTCTCCATAAATTATGATCCAGTTTCAACAAAATCAGTGAAACAGTTATTTCATGGTAGAAATGTTACATAATTTTGCCTTAAAATGAAATTTAACCAATGTTAGGCACAGTTTACTTTATGTTTTTTAAGGCCAGTGATCAGTTGAATAATACTGGCTGGTTAATATCACTCTTCCTGAACACAGGGAAAATACAGGAGGAAAAAAGATGGGGAAGGGGTGGATCAGTGAGAGATGGATAAGGCTAGCAAGTGTGAAAGATTCCATTTTCTAAAAAAAAAAAAGAATAGGGAAAAGAAAGGGGAGAATGATGTTGATGTGGATGGGGCATAACATAAAAACAAAAGGATGGAAAGTGAGGGAAGGAAAGGAGGGCACGGAAAGTGTGAGAGATGTGGCTTGAGAGAGTGAGGGTAACACTGAAAGATGGAGGAAATAACCAAGGTTGAAAGACGGGGAGGAATGAGAGAGACGTCAAAAAGAAGAGGTGCAGACGGGCCAGGAGTAAGATGGATGGGACGGAGAGAGCGATAAAGAAGCTATGGTAAAAAAAAAAAAAGAAGGATGAAGGTAGAGATAGGAAAAGGATGAGAGACAGAGGACAGAGAAGTGAGAGGCTGACAGGATGATATGAGTATTCTTGGAGGTGAGCGTGAATAAAGCATAAAAATCTGGAAAGCAATGGATTCTGCTCATTCCAAGAGGATATTACCATAGGCATAGCAATCACTCAAGCCTGCATTTAAAAACTGTCTCTTTTTAATGTGAGTCCTTTGTGAGTATATATTAAATATTCCGCATGGTAGCATGTAGGCCTACATGTGTGAAGACATGCAGCACGCATGTGTTTTTTATTACTGTAACTTAACACGGTAATGTTTGATATATAGAAATCTTCACTTCCACAAATCATAGCCACTGACTGAAGGCTGTGATTGATGTTTTTAGCCATGCTAGAGGCATGGATCTAGGGTTGGCGGTCTGCCACTTGACTGAAATACTTTGTACAGACATTCATGGTCCCAACAGGATTAATATTACTAACTTGTGAGATGATCGCATGACTTTTCCTTTACCACCACCAGCAGGTTGCTTATTGAATAAATCACTATGAATACAGGTTCATTACTCCTGTAGCACCACCAGCATGTCAGTGCTTTAACTTATGCAGTGAAAATATCTCAGCATTTACTGTTCTGTCTTGGAGATATTCGTGTTCCACAGAGGATTTATTCTAATGATTTTGGTGATCCCCTGGCTTTTTCTCCAGCATAACATTTGCACACTCAGTTTTTAGTAAATCACAACTAAAAATGGGATGGATTGCTATGAAAGTTTGTGCAGACATTCATGTTCCCCCCGGGATGAATTGTAATAACTTCAGTGTTCCTTCAACTTTTCATTTAGAACCATCATCAGGTCAAAATTTCAATTTGTCCAAGACATCAGTTTATGATATTCCTGTTTAGTTGTACTCACTCACTAACTGTCATTGTGAGCAAGTTATCACAGTCATGTGTCAAAGTATAGCCTCACAGAGCCAACAGAATTCTCCTGCCTTGTCTTGGTATTAACCGTCAAGATGTCATTTGTGAGGACTTAAATTCTTTAGGAATAAAGGTATTTTAAAGCACCATATTCATGTTTACAATACAACGGCAAGGTAAGGAAACTGAGGCGTTGCGATACAGGCTGGGTGACATCTGCTCTGGCAACTGTTCTTGGGATGATTGGGACGGTGTACATGGCTGACAGATTGCAATTTAAATTCAGGACTAGGACATTTTAAGTTTATAAGTTTTCGATGGGGGTGATATGTATTTGTATGATGTATATATGGGTAGGGAGTAAGATTTGAGATGGCAACTTGCTCAAATTTCCTCAAAAGTTTTGCATTTCTCCTCCCACTACAGCACAAGGATAGAAGATATGTGAGGGCACATCAACATTTGTGCATTTTCTATTTGTTTGATATACTTGAGTTCGTGTTTTGGTGTGATGTGTGTCTGAGCATTACTGTTTGTGTGAGAGATCAGAGCCCCCCTGCTGGTCAGCTATGCAGCCCATAGATGTTTGATCCAGTGGCTGGGAAAGGGGAGTCGTGCCAGTCAGTTTCCTGTATTCTCCCTCTCTCTCTCCCACTCTTGAAATCAAATCGAGTCATTGCTCTGCAGAAATTTGTCAGCTTTACCTTTTCATACCTTCTTATCTCCCTTCTTCTACTTGTTCTTTTACACCTCTGGATACCTTTCACCTGTTCTTCCGTCTTTCTCTTCTTTGTATTTTCTATCAGGCTGAGAGAAAGGCTGCATAACAAGTCTTTCCCTACAAACCCTGAATTCCATTATGAACTTGTGACTCATGCAGTTGCCGACGTTCTGCAGCAGATAGACAGACTCTGGATAGCCTCATTGGACTTTTTAGAATGAACAGAGTGCTAGTACTCAGCCAGCCGGACACAGTCCAGTGGGTGACTCATTATTAACGCTAATAATAATACATTTTATTTATAGAGTTCTTTTCAGGGTACTTTACATGAGTTAACATTTGTATTTTTATACACCTATTATTGTATATGTGTCAACATTGTCTGACCTCATGATCCACGTGTGAAGGGTTCCAGTGCTATATGGAAACAAGTCATGATGAGCTGTTTAAAGCAATAATGGAAATGACTGCAGCTCTATTGTCTCTTTCTGTTTTGCGCCATAAAGTAATGCCGTATATTTTTCATAAGTGCTCACCTTGAGTCATAATTTTGTGCAGAGGTTAAATACTTTTATTTCCACTGGCTCCAGAGTGGTCAGTTATGCCGCAAATGAATAGTGGATATTTTTAAATTCAAGCCTTTTTTTTGTTGTTGTTGTTGCAGGATGGAGTCCACAGAGAAATGTGAAGTAGTGATACAGCATTTCAATGGAAAATACCTGAAAACCCCGCCAGGCATTCCAGGTGAGTCTCCCCTCCTTTGCTTTACATTGCTCTCACATCACCCCTTTACTTTCTTTCTTGGAAAATCATCACCTTTGAAATGAGAAACTTCTTTTCTAATTCAATTATGGTAATTTCTCATCTCAGATCTGCCGGACAGCTTGATAGATTGTGTACACTGTTGTTTCTGACACCTGAAGCTAGCTGTCGTGGCTATGGCTGAATAGCTGATGGTTCTATAGGACTCTTCCTCTCCCTTTCTCTCTCTCTCTCTTTTTCTAACACTCTCCCTTCCTGGTGATGCTGATGCTGCTGCAGGCTGGAACTTCTCGGGCAGGAGAAAACCCTCTTAATATTCACACTCATGCCTCTGTGCTGTTCTTTGCAATCTACTTAAGAGCTTGCACTCTCCCCTCTTTCCTCTCCTGCTCGTGCTCTCTGTTGCCGTGTCCTCTTGCCTTCCTATCTCTCTCTTCTGCAGTCACCCTAGACAGTGGAACAAGCTGGCCAAGGAGAAAACAGACAGGGAAAAGACGATGAAAGAAAGAATGTCACAGAGTAGAGACAGATGTAGAGACAAGATTGGAGCACACTGTGTTTTAGCACAGAGGTTCCTCTTTTATTCAGTGTCCAAAGTGACATCGGTGTCCCAAAAGTTTAAAACAAAAAGAGACAAAGCATCGGAATTGTTGGAAACAGAGCAAGTCTCTGAGGGATTATGGGTGACAAAAGGTTGTAGCAAAAAGGAAAGCGAGGTGGAAGGAGAGTAAAGATATGAAAGAAGGAGTCAGTGGGAAAGGCCAGGATGAGAAAAAAAAATTACTGCCTAAGCACTTTTGGGGGCAGGTGCTGCAGCGCCTGAAGCTTCCCATGTGTCCCAGCAGGACGTGGGGGCCAGACAGGGCGATGCCGAGGAGATCTCCTTCACCCCTGTGGCAATTTTATTAACAATACTCACACCTCCAACCAGCAGCACAGAAACAGAACCATAAATCGCTCTCCACTATCCAGTAATATCTCAGAGAGTCTGGATTTAGAATCTCCATATATGCTCAGCCACTGCATAGCCAGCAGCCATTAAAGGCAAGGTGAGTGGTTATATTGAAGTTGAGCCGTAATAGGAAACCTTTAAAGCTGTAATATCAGGCTGACCTTCCCCTTTAAGGGTCTATCTCCCGGCCGCTCAGGCTTTATTATTGTTAATGGATTGTTCAGGCTTGTGCCAAGCATGGAGATTTACTGCCCTGATCGAGGAAATCCTTCTGTGGAATTAAGAATGGTTAAGTTTATAAGGTCTGCTCTGGTCTGGTGCTACTACAGTCCCTTCTCAAGGGTCCATGAAATCTCCCCTTTCTGCTGATGCATGTCTGTTTGTACACACGACTGTCTGTTGCAAAAGCTATTATTGTTCCTCATGCTCGTGCCCATTTGTAATATGAGGTATTGCATACCGCAGTCAGTTCCGTGGTTTATTACAACATGGGTCTTATTTTTGTAATTCTGTCCACCATCCCTATCACTTATGATGACATTGTACTCACCAAAGTAATTGCTGAGATTTGGAAACCTACTGACACTGCTAGAACAAAAGCCTGACAGTGCAAGAAAGACGAGCAGCCAGATGATCCGACAGGTTGTAAACAAGCCAGCAGTCTGTCTAGGTTATATAAACCACTTTATCTGGAGGAAAACCAACACGGAGCGCACCCAGAATGTCAATAAAATTTGCAGAAGACATGACGTTTTGTTTCCAGATCTCAGAAATGAACTCTGTGACTACTACATTGTTAGTGTTACTAATGGGGATGATGTCCAAAACTCATAAAGTGACACCCAAATTGTAATAAAAAGAGTTCTTTACATGTGTTGCGGCTTTCAATTAGATGTTTAGATTAGATTAGATGTTCTTTTCATGAACACTGATGGTTGAAGGCTCCACTGTCATTTGTTTAATACTTTTCTCATAGTTTTAGAATTCATAACAGGGTGTGGGGTCAGGAAGTGTGTTTTTTTTTCTGCTCTTTGACACTCTCCATGTTGACTTTCTGTCTGCTAAATGGAGATCTCAGGACATTCCTCTGTTATCAAACTAAGATGTTCCTCTGCAGAGGACCCCAGGGCTGTTTCTGTTTTTCACACAGGCAGTGAATAAACCATTGTACATGTATGTATGTGTGTGTGTGTGTGTGTGTTTACAAGTGTGAAAGTTCACACTACATTTGTGTTTGTTTCTGCGTTCTGATTCATGCATGCATATTCAAATTTATGCATTTTAAAGCCGGAATACATACATACTGTATTTGTGTGCTGACAGAGTGTGTGTGCGTGTGTGTCATGTTGGTGGTATTTCCCCAGAGCCCCTTGCTATGCAGGGCAGCTTCTTCATCCATCCTGCTTTGACAGCTCAGCGGCACCCCCCAGGGGGGCTTTGCCACACACTGGAGTGTGTGTGTGTGTGTGTGTGTGTGTGCGTGTGTTTGTGTGTGTGCATGTGCGTGGGAATGCTTCTGTGACAGCTACACTGTGTGAGCCTTGACACATACACACACACGCGCCCAAACCACATAAGCACAAATACAGTCACGCACTACTAACTTTGACCTGAACGGAATGTCAACATCCATATAATGCTAATAAAATCCTTTTTTTTCCCACCATTTAGCGTTTGAAACACAGCCCACAAACTCACACAAAGTAGCCGTGGGAGCGCACACACATGAACCACAGCACTCTCAACATGCATGCTTGCATATACACGAGCACTCACCCTTCTAAATGTACCGAGCTTGCTCACCAATCCTCTCAAGCCCATATCTGACAAGCCTCTGCATTTCCAGCTTAGCCACTCAATCACACTGTGTCAAGAGATGTGTGTGTATGACTATGAGTGTGTGTGTGATGGCGTTTGGTCTTGTTATAGTTGCCCTCTTCTACTCAGGTGTGTCCAGTGGCAATACAGAAGGATATTGAGTTGTAACCTTGCCGTCCCGTACCAGGAAGTAAATATGCGGATGTAAGGTGCCAGGTCATCTGTTAAATTCAACTGACCATGGGAAAATAAACGGAAAAGAAGTCACCATATTGGCAGGAAGTTGGCGTTCAGTTGCAGATAGCGTAGCGACACAGAGAAGAGGAACATACAGAGCAGAAGACTGTGGAGATGCTAACAGATGGCAGTTAATGGCGCCATAGACAGCTTCCATACACTTCCTGTTTAAATTTTAATGTAATAACATCTAACTTCCTTGTGATTACATGAGATGTTGAGTTGATACAGTGTGGGGAGATGGTAGCAGATGGCAGCTAATGATACTTAAACAACTTCCCTATTCTTACTATTAAGTTTTTAATGAAAGCATGTCTGATTTTCTGTTAGTTACATGTGTTATTTAGACACAATATATGGTTTAATGCACTTTTGATTAATGTAACTGTTGGTTGCAGCATGTGAGCAGTTATACTGATACTAAAGACATCTGCAACATGAGTACACATGCTGTTATATTCTTTAAAAGCAATAAAACACAACTGAAGAAGAAAAAGACAGTGCTTGCCAGGAACTTTGGAATTTAGAAGTTCTACAGAAACAAGTACGGCGCTCACATATAAAATGCATCCAATCAGCCATCCAGGTCAGGTTTGTTTGGTGAGGCCTGGTTGATATGAGAGGTGCGTAGCTTTCGTCCAACAAGCCAGTCACCGAGGCCTGCTCCAGCCGCTCTGCTCTGCCCACGTCTGATTGTGATTCAGAGAGAGGGACATGATCGATAGCCCTGATGGAGCACTACAGCTGTTTAGCTATTCTGTGCAATGCGGCAGCCGCTCTCCCTGTCGCTGTTGTCGGCTGTGAGTGTGCATACATCGGCACACAGATACAAAGTCATTCACATGCTCCACTCTTGCACACAGATAAAGTACATGTATGCTAAAACATGCACGGGGGTGCATATGTGTCTATGTGTTTTCACCTATAGATATTTGCATGCAGTTGTGCACATATGCATACATATTGTGCATGTGATTAAACATACATGGGATACACACACGCAGATAGATGCACTTACACACTCATGTAGACACAATGAAGTCGTTTCTGAGAAATGATCAGCTTTGTCGATGGAGGTGAGAATGAAGAGTTCTCCTTGTTTTTCAGTGCATGTGGATTTACTCAATACACAAATAAATGAAATTTATGAAATGTTACTACAGCAATAAACCATACTGAAGTGAGCCCAACAGGGACGCATTATGATTTACACTGCAACCCTGAGCTGTGGGAAAGTCAAAGGAAGCGCAGATAAAAAGTGATTTAATCCGGTGGCTCCACTGAGCCTTGCTGATTAAAGCCCTTCGTCCCACAATGTATTAAACAGCTTAGAGATGACACCCTATGGTAAATGTAATTTGAACCGGAGATACATTAGCTATTGTTTGATTTTGGCAGATGAGTAATCTCATATACATGCCATATTGTGTGTCCTCCATGGCAGGAAGGAAATTGATAACATTTGATACATTGCATGTGCTGTTCTGCTCGGGCGACTTGCTGCTCGTCGTCCCATTCAACTGAAATCCATTGACAACAGTCAGACAACAGGTAAATAAACAACAAGGTGTGTTCTCACAAAGGGGCTGTGTACAGGTAGTGCCGAGCGTTGCCAAATGACAGCACCAGACTTTGATGAATCCAGTCTTCTCATGAATGTCTAACTGTGCAAACAGAGAGCCAATGTTCTGTAACACTGCAGCGTCTTCCTTCTCACTTCCGTTGTTGTTGCTCGCTCCGTTGTCCTGTTGCCAGTATGGCAGCAGAGCTGAGAGTCGGCTCCAATATTGTCCAATAGACGCTGGATAAATAATGGAAACCACATCAGGAAGCAGCCACAGTGGCCCTGGGAGATGGAACCAAACGGAAACATGCAATATGTACAAGCTTTCCTGCTTCTTTTTTTTTTTTTTTTTTTTTTAACTACACTTTGGTATTTCTCTCTCTAACCTTATCTGTTTTCACAATTTCTTTACAAACCGCAGTGGCTGTTTCTCTCTTTCCATTAAAAAGTACCATATTCAAGTGTATACATATAAAAGTTTATTGTTCCCCACAGTAAAAGCCATATTTTTGAATGTGAATATGGATGTGATTACATTTTAGAATCCCTGTTTTCTCATTTACTTCTGGTGGATATCAGAGACTGCAGCAATAAGGCTAACGCCAGGCAGAGTTCATAAGGGTCACTATTTGGCAAGACCCCCCCCCCCCTTCCTATTAAAGTACTGTACTAAGCACAGTGAAAAAACAAAAGACATTTCTGAACCCCTAAGTGCTGGCCCTCCGACACACTACCCGTCATTATTTGCAACAACACAAGGCCTGTGCCACTGAGGGTAGGGAGCTGTTGCTGGGGGTGCTCTTGCAGAAAAAGATTCCCTCCCTGTTGGCATCCTCACCAAGGCAACGGTGCCAAGATAGCAGAGACAGCCCACGGTATTAAAACGTCCCTCGCTGAATTAAGGCAAGTCCCAAATCACTTGGTAAGTCACAAAAAGCCCTTCTGAAACTGTCAGTCATACTTGAGTAATCCATGTTAATTTCTGCAATCCCTCCCACATTCCCCTGGCTAATAACTGGCCTGTCAGCAGGCCCATTTCTCTCCCCTATGGCGAGTAGATTTAACGTGCAGCCAAGTAGGTTGGTGGCTTGGCTGTCTGTGTGTCTCAGACATGGCTGCCTCTCCAAGCATGCCAAGGCACGTTTTCTTTTTTCTTCCCCATGATGCCTATGTTTGTCACGCGTGGGTGTCGATCTGTGAATTGTTTATATGTAATGTTTCCCTTCCTGTTTTTTGACAGAAACAAAAGGTCAGATCCATTACGTATTGATAATTCATTTACTGCCGCTGTCACCCACTGTACACCGGCTATATTTCTGACTCTGTCTGTGATACACAATGACAATCAGACAGATTTTCGATATACACTGCCGCGGATAATAATTAGCCACCAAAACCTCCTTTCAAATGCTCTTCTCAGGATATTGCATCGTAATGAAATCAGTCTTCTCTGCATGAACCTTCCCCCACCCCCTACCCCTGACTTCGCCCGCCTCCCATTAGATGCAGGACACACAGGAAGTTATTATTGGCATCCCCAGTAAATCAGACAGCTTCCTGAAAAAAGGATCAATTTCCCCCGATGCGCTTTCTCATTATAACCTTATCTCGCCCACAGACAATAATCTGGATTTGTCACGCTTTGTTTGTTTTGCCGCTGAACTGTATCAATCATGAGCGAAACCAACGCTTAGCACAGACAGGAGGAAGAGAAGAGAGGAGAGAGGAGCTGCTCTGAATGGATCTGTCACTGAAATTTAAAGTATTCACCTGCTGTAGTCCCCTTCCAAAAAAAAAAATATATATATATATATATCTATATATATATATATAAAAGCTCTTTGATTGGCTTCAAAGTTTGTTTAGGCAGAGGAGAGGAGCTCTGGCTCCTGCAGGGGTTTAGGCAGGAACAATTGACTTTGCTCTCCACTCAACCAAATCTAATGTGGAGAGAGACAGAAAGAAGGAGAGTTACTATGAGAAAAAAGATACATAACGAGTGGAGAGCAGTAGAGAGAAGTATAGCAGGAGTGCGATGGAAAGAAATAGATTAGGAGCTGAGGAAATGTGACAGGAATAAAAGAGGCAGATAAAAGAGAACAGATGGAAAAGGGCAGGAGGGGGGGAGAAAGTGATGTGTGGCGTAGGAAAGCAGAAGAGAGAGGAGTGAAAGTTGGATCAACCCGTGCTTTTGGAAGGTTAAATTTGAGTAAAGTTTAGGTTGCTGCATCTGCACCAGACGAGATGAAAGGATGACATTGACTGCACGACCGCATCCTGAGCTTGACCCCCGTGCCCCCAGCCCAGCTGTCCACCATGTTGATCCCCTTCTATCTTTCCCCCCTCTCACCCCCCACTCACATCTCCCTTTGCACATTTTGTTGTCCTTGCATTTATACTCTCTCTTATCCATCCCTCGCTCTCTCATCTTCTCCACCGCAACGGTCTTTCATCCCTCGCTTTATCTGCTCGTCCTCCCCTCCTCTCTGCTCGCTGTTCTACGCGTCGCACACATTCCCTGCTCATCCCTCCCTAATGCTCATCTATGTTGCTGGATATAGCTGAGTGAACACGATATTTGTGCAAGCAAAACAAGCACCTGAGGCTGCTTTTATTTATCAAGAACATTTTTCCTCCTCTTTGTTTGACATGTGTTCGGCCTGTTCATTGATGTGTTCCCCTTTCTTTTGTGCCATGAACAGCTGACCGTTGTGACTGTTTCATTATTATTTATTCATATATTAATACTAATATTATTCATATTAATTTTTAACACACTCAGTAATTAAGAATACATTCTCTCATGTTTTACCTTGTGGTTTTAGGACTGGCAAAGTTGGACATTCATGGTCCAGATATTTGTTGATCCTCTGTTGCCACTGTGAGCTTTTGTGTTTTTTGAGTAAAATAAGTGGATTGAATGTACAGACCAGATCTAAGGGGCCTTGTTGGTTGGGGTGTATTGTTTCAGGTACCAGAGAGACATTGAAATCCAAGATTAGTTTGAGTGATAGATCAGTGAGTTTAAAGGTTTATCAGATGCCCAAAATACTTCAGGATTTAACATCTCTAGAAAGTTGGCACAACGCTTATCATTTTATCTTTTGCTGCGATGATTGCAAGGTGACAATTCAATGCCAGATGAAAATGTTGCCAGGGAACCATTCGGTTCCCCAAGCCAAGTCCCTGCAGACTGAGCCAGTGCAAATGTACAGTAACATTTTGTTGTTCACTAAAATTGAGGCTAAACAATATATAGCAATCACAGGTATCTGTTTTGGAGCCAAATCATATATGTTTTGTTTCTGCTAACATCTAGCTTTGTTTGGGACCCAGTTGCTGGTTAAATGTCTTGCACAGTAGTTGTCAAAGAATTTGGCAGCCTTCATTTTTCCCATGAATCTTATTTTGGCAAGCTCAGGAATGACACTGCCGACTTTGCAGTCATAAGCAATAACCTCCAGGGTTTTCTTTTTATACTTCTTCCTCGATCTAACTGGGTGCTCCACCACTTTTAGAAATGAAGTCTTGAAATGCATACGTTATCTTCACAGATCCCTAGATTCTAGGTTTTAGCCATAAGTCAACTTAATCTAATTCAGGACCCGAGGCAAAGCATTTCTTTTGCAAAGAATAATATTCATCCTCTCAGCAGATACAGTAGGTCACTGAGCTCATAGCCTTTCGGCCGGCTTGCCCGTCCTCCAGAATGAAGATTGAGTTTGCCGAGGAGCATGATCATGCTCCAAGGTCTCTGCGGTATGCAAGCAATGAAGCAGGGTTGCTTTTTTGTCGTTCACTGGTCATCTCCTCTGTATCTCCTCCACCTTTCATTAAATTAGAGTTCACATGAGTTTGATATATTACTGCTTTCTATTCACTACTGCATGTTTTGTGGTATACGTTTGAACCTGAACCAAATTAGCCAGATCACCTGACTGACCAGAATTGACCCCAAGACTGATTGTATCCTCTGTGTGCTTGCGTCAGGGAAGCAGGATAAAAATAAAAAAAATTAAATTAAAAAAAAGCAGGCATCAGTTACACCCAGCCACGTCACTGTCACTGTCCCAGGACACAGAGGGCAGTGAGATAAATCTAGCTGCTGCCCCCAAAATAGAGCACGGGCCTCCATTAGAACAGGACGCAGGCTGTGTGGGAACAAGCAGAGGTCACAGTGGTCAGCGAAGTTATTTCTGTAGCGCCACCGGACCTCCAGGAGTTGACGCCCATTCATTCATCCGACTGCCTGCCAGCAGGGAAGGGGACACACACAGAGACACACTCGAAAAAAAAAATGCGTACACACCTACGAGCTCTGCCAATGGACGATCTGTAGGAGTGGGACGTGTTCCATTTGGTGAAAACTTACTGCGATGGCGTCCCGAGTTGCCAAAGTTTTTTGTCACCTGGGGCTATTTGTGTCTTTTTCTTTGTGTATGAGTGTATTTATATAATAGCAGCCTGCTGGTGTTTGAGCTGAAGGACGATGGAAACACACCTGGTGGTTCTGAGTGACCTCATGTCTCAGACACACTGCCTCTCTGTCTGTCTCTGTTTCCATGGCTGGCAGTACAGCGCATCATGGCTATTGGATCGTGCTTGTGGTTTATGTATGCTGCTTTACTCTGCTCATATATATATATATATAGCTGTGGTTTATGTATGCTCTTTACTCTGCCTCAATATATATATATATATTATTCTATAATATATCTATATAATATACTTCTATATATATCACACTTTTTGCCATTGAAAAAACATAGACGATGCAGAAAAGGAAAACACGCCGACACGCCAACAGAATGATTTCTTACAGTCTCCTTTCCTTCCTTTGTTCTTTGAGACTTTCTCACTCTCTTTCCCTGTCTTCCTCTCATGCATCCACGCACATGCACACACAAACACACACACACACACACATCAATAGTCCATTAGGAGTGTGTTGCTTTCATTACCTCCAGCTTGGCCCTGAGACAGCCTTCAGAGCGGAGTACAGCAGAGCAGAGCTGGCCAGGATTGCAGTATATATAGAGAGAAGTCTGGTAATTGCCAGCTCTCTGTTCTCTCTATCCTGTGCGTCAGGTGGAAAGTATGAATCTGTGGTATCTGGGGACCACCCCTGCTGCGCTGCACCACATCTCGCTACAACTGTCTGTCCCCCCATCGGGCACAAGTAATAGAGGGAAAACAGAGAGCTTAAAGGCCTCAGAGAGTCCAACAACTGCCACTCTAACAATACATGCCACTCTGGGAATTAAAAAAAAAAAAAAAAACAGGCAGGCCACGCTTATAGCTTATAGAGAGGCACCTAAAGATACTGTATACCCTCCCTAGAAATCTCACTTTTTATGTCTTGCTTCCTATACAGTAGTGAGTGCTCTTACTGTAGTAGAGCTTTAGTGTTGAAGTGGAATATTTTGTTTGTTTTGTTTCACCTGCCTTAAGGCAGAAGGAAGGGTCAAACAACAAACATCAGACGTCCTAAAACATTTCAAAAATCTGCAGAAGTTCAAGTAAAAGCTGACTCCCACATAAATGTGTAATGGAATAACATTCAATAGTAAAGAAGTTATTGGTGGGAATCAATGCCAGTCCCTATAAGGCAGTCATCAGAATCAAACATTCAACTGTCAGCTGCAGTTTTTGCTTGTACTGTAAATCTGTGGAGAGTAAAATACTTTGACTCGAAATTGAATTATCTCTCATCATATTCTTGTTGACCTTGACGATCTGATTAAGTGAATGTTAGATATAAAAAAAGGAAGCACAAGTCATCAGTGATCAAAACCCTATATAAAGACAGTTTAAATGTATTTTTGCAGGACATCTGTGATACATCTGTGTATCTGCTCTGGAAATCATTACATTCACAAGGTTTACTGTGGGCATCAGCTCTTCCTGTACCTGCAATGGGTAGATTTGATTTTTATTGTTGTGTTCACGTTTTATTTAATGCTTAGTTTGGTGCCCTTTTTTTTATCCTGTCACATTTTTACCCTTGTCTTTTATTTGCAAGCTTTAGTGTGTCTGATTATTGTACACGGGGCGCCCATACAAAAGAGCTGTTCTCATTCAGCCGCTGTGCATAAATAAAGGCTGAGTGAGCCATGAATGAATGCAAAATTAACTCCAGAAGACAAACATAACCATTACTAAACAGATTTTGGTGCCTCTTCTATTAAACCCAGCTCTAAAATGAGTTAGAATTTACAAAAGTTGCTTAAGAACATCATATGCATGTTGATTTTTGAAGCTAAAATGCTCAGCTGGCATGTGAAATATGCAGGATTTATAGTTAAAAGATTAATTCCCAGATGTGGTGGAACAGTACAGTTTTACTCTATTCTATTCCATTCTGTTCTACTCAAGTCATTCATCAAAGAAATGGTATTATACTGCAAAAGGTATTGTTGCTTACAGGCAAAATAAACAAAGATGAGTTATTTTCCTTACGTCCTTATTAATCATACCTGCAGTATGTGCTGTATAGAAGTATATAATAGTGTTTTTCAATGTGTGGCCTTTACCAGCCCTTAGCATTTATAGAGGTATTGACTTAATGGCCTCTTTGGTGCAGCAGTCTTCCAGATAGCAATGATGTACTTATGATAGTACTACCACTAGGTTTTCCCCATTCACCAGGCCCGTCTTGATCCTCTTACACATAGACACACAGATTTATGAATTACCTTGAGCTAGTCATATCTCTCTTTTAGGCCCTAGACGTAATCTTGCCACAGATGCATCCAGATCAATTTTTCAGGATGTCTTATTTGTGGAGTGAGCAGCGGGCTCGCCGCAGCGGGGATGAGTGTGTGGTGTGGTGGTGGCGGCAGGGGGGGGGGGGGGGGGGGGGGGGGGGGGGGTGGTGCAGTCAGGGTGTATACCATTTCAGGCTGCAAAGCAAATGGCCTTGGAGATCAAGGAATTTACAGCAGATTTCTAAGTCGGGCTGATATTGATTCTCTGTGCCCCTGGTGAACTCCTCGTTGTCCTTCTCCATGTAAGCTTTTAAATGTTGCTGCCTTAATGCCCCCCCCCCCCCGTCAGTATCACCCCCCCCCCCCCCCCCCCCCGATCTATAAGGCCACGACAACTGACCCTTATAAATCTGGCCTTTTGTTTTTCTCGATGTTACTGAATATGCCGTGGATGTGCTTAAGGTTTGTTCAGGATAAGGTTTGATTTTTTTTTTCCCCAGCTAGTGTTACTGGATATGTTGAAATCACAGAATTAGCTTCTTCAAAGAGGAAAAACACGGTAAGCACTTTTTAATGACAGTGTCTGACAGATTTTGACAGCTTATTGTTTTGCACATTCTTGGAGACAAAGAGCTCATGTAGTCTGCAGAGAGAGCTCATTGCATGCATCGGACAAGCAGTCAGTTTTTTTTTTTTTTTTTTTTAGAGAAATATGACTGCTTTTGTGTATGACTTTTTTTTTTTACACATGCTCGTGAGGATAATCGTCAATATTTACTCTTTTGTTGCTATTCTGGCAGCTTTATGTTAGAGACTCTCCACACTACAGCTGGTACTGATGAATCTCTGACCACCCAGAATTTTTCCGTAGACTCTTTACATTAGAAATTCACATTCTTTTCACTTCTGTGCAGCAGCGGTATTAATCACAGGAGGTTTTCAGCACTCGTAATGGCTTTTGATGCACTGTCCCACACTGAGCAGCACACTTGGCACCCCCCTGCGACTTCACTTTCTCCATCTCGTTTGCCAGTACGAGACGCGGAATTAAAAGTTTGCATCAGTTGTGCATCTTCCGCTTCTCTCTGCTGTTTTCTTTCTGTCCATCACACACTCTTTCACACATTCTCTCTTTCTTTTTCACTCACACACATTGTAAACCAGTGAACACTGTACAGCCACATATTTGAAGTTTGGTAATTGCTTTTGGAAAATCTAAGAAAAAAAAAACCCACTTCAAAGTCTAATTATTCAACAATGCACCCCCCAGAAAAATAGAAAGACTGGCAAAAGGGTGTTGGGATCTGGTTAACTCGTCAAATAGACCCATTATGGGGTAGAATCAACAGTGGGGAGTGTTAGATGTGTGCTAGCGAGTGGAGAGCCTGTCCAAATCCCCTCAGTTCGCACAGCCATTACAAACAAGGGTGGATTAGCCAGCAGCCCCCTGCTGGGACAGTGAATGGATGAGAATGGGAAAGATGACGGAGGCCGTTCCTCTCCTGCATTATCTAAATAACAGGCCGGGGAATTCAATAAGTACCGGCCTCATCAGACCTCATCAGCTCCCCCAATTAAGCTGCACATCATGGCGGCTGGCGGGCTGGTTGCCGTTGGTGACAGATGAGAGCCTGCGTAGCGGTGTGCTCGCCTCTGCAACAGTGCTGTGCTGCCTCACATTCCTGACATTGTTTAAATGAAAGCATTGGTGAGTGTGAGTGTGTGTGTGTGTGACAGAGAGAGAAAGAAAGAAAGAGAGAGGGTTCATTTGGAGGAGAGTCCTGATGAATATCATCAGTATAACACCAGTGTTTGTTTTGTTTCTCTCCACTTCTGCTGTACTTCTTGTGTCCTTGATGCTGCATTGATGAGTCCCTGATAGCCAGCCTCAACTAGAAGTAAAAAGGAGTTACCTTCACCGTGCTGGTGCTTGTGATTCCTAGTGATATCGATGCTGTGTGTCAATATCTCTCCCCTCCCACATAACCTCCTGGTGTTTTCCCCAAGGGTCAGGGGGAAAAAAACACAGCTCTCCCACATCGATTGGGCCCCATTAACGCAGACTGAGAAAAACAAAGTCTCTTCATCACTTCTGAGATGTTTAGGCAAGGACGTGCTCAAAGGTGTTCTCCACAGGTCAGCCGTTCTCTCTGGTTATCCCTCTCTCCAAGGAGATGAAGGTACATAGCTCCTGAAGCTAGTATAAATAATGCTGAAGAGTTTGCTAAGTGTGTATTTTTTTTCCCTGGAGAGGAATGTGCTATCAGCCTCCTTTCATACTTGTTTAGTTTTTCTTATTTTCTTTGAAACAGTGAGTGGGAAGAATGAGAGGGAAACGGCGAAGCGCTGACATGGGAAGGAAGTGGGGTCAGATTTTGGTCAGAGATTGTTTAGTTTGAAGGATTTAAACCTTTAATCATTTTTCAAATTATTATTTTAGGCCATTCCTGTCTGACAATTTACACATTTACAATGTTGCAATTTCCTGACTGTTGAAATAAAAAGTTGAAATACTCGATGTGCAATAAAAAAAAAAAGATGACACTTTGTTGTCAGCAACTTTTTTTGGGGAGTCGGGGAAAGACAGAGGAAAATTAATGTCAACGCTGCTCGAGAACAAAGAGAATACCTAAGAAATTAATGAATCATGAGCCGTGGGAATGTCTGACGCTGTGTTTGAAGTTAAGTACACAGGTCTGTCAGAGGAAGTTCAGATGAGTGGGTTAGCCATCTAACTTCACCAACTTTGGCCTAACTTTGGCTTTTTAATCTTAAAACCAGCCAGTTCATAACCATATATTAAGATCAAGTATCATTTTTTTTTTTCAGAATATTAAAGGGGGGGGGGGGTCATCTGACTTTTTGATCATATATCATTAACACCAGATGCGTGATGAAAACAAAACATAGCTCTGAATATAAGAACTGTGACGTGTTGACAGCGTGTGGGAGATGACGTCTGTTTGTCCGATGCAGGTGCGAGATTCATTTTCAACTGAGCAAGAACAAGCGTCGCTAAATGATCTGATCCTACCTAAATGTAACACAAGTGACAATGCAGCATCTGTTAGTTCAGTAATGAGATTAGTCAAATGAAACAAGATGAAGTAATCTGTTGATATTGAAACATTATGTCCAACAGTGAATCTTGTAGCAGGAAACCAAAAAAGCAGTGAGATTGTCTTTAAATACCTGAAGACTGTGAGAAAACAAGCCAACAGAGATGAGGATGTCGACCAGAGTAATAGAATAGACTTTTATGACGGAGAATGGCAGAAAATGAGTGCCGACCTTCCTGTGATCTCTTTGGTTGTGTTACTGTAGGCCTGTATGTCTGTGGCTGTGCTTGTGAATAAGAGTGTGTTTGTGTGTGTGGCTCTTTTGAAAGTGAAAGAGCAAAGACAACTGCACCTGCAGCTTCTATCAACCAGTGGAAAGCTCCTTTCAGCACAGCCTTAATTACAGTGTCTCCAGCTTTGCTTGGCTCAGACAGGCTGGTCTCCACACAGCCAACCGAATCCACTCACACATTACTGCCTTCCTCTGCCACAGAGTCGCCTGATCCCTAATCAGCCACGGTGCCACTCTTCATCGATCCCCAATCAGTTACAGTAAAGGGGGAGGCTGTGAAAACCCCTCCTTCCCCACATACACACACATACACACACACACCCCTCAGCCCCTTCTCCCCTTATTAGTCAGGTGCCCCGCTTTCATTGATCATAAATCAACGTCACTGGCTGCATTGATCGTCAATCACCTCCCCGTGACATTATTTATCTGGCCTGTCCCTCAGCTACAGGCCTGCCCTCAGCCCTCGCCCCACATTGCAGCCCGGCTGTGGCGTATTGATCCCCCTCAGATACAGTATTGAGGGCCCTTTATTGATAATTCATTTATTGTGCTGTAATTTCATTTTCTTTCCTGTCCATGCCGTTGTTACTGGAAGCCCCTACGGTGGAAACCTAGTTAACAAACGCACGCAGCCTTTTGTACGCTTCACCATGCTACTCTAAACTGATGTGGTTTTCTTGTGTTTGCAGCTTGAAGCATATTTTCCGCCTCTGTTCAAATGTCATTATCAATTTGCAGCCAATGGTAACCTAAAGGTTAAATAACCGTACTTGGAACAAGAAAATCATATGTTTGAATCCCCGGACCATCTGGGGAATTCTGTGAGAGGCAACGTAGCATTTAGCAAGACACCTTGACATCCTATTTTTTTCCTTTGAGTTCCATTCTGGCCAACAATAGAGGACTGTTTGCAATGCGCTCTGAGTGTGAATTTGTGTAATGAATGTCAAGCAGTGCAGCGCTGAAAACACCATGCATGTTCAGCAAAATCTCCCCTTGATAAATAAACCTAAATTATTTTTGCTGTAACATTATGTGGAAGCTGTGTAAGGCTGGGTACTCTTAAGTGTGAATTCTTGGTGTAAATGATGAAGCCTACACAATATGCTAAAAGCACGCTTATGCGACACACACTAAATTCCATCTTCTGAGTTGTACTTGCAGAGGTCAAAACTGATTTATTCTGATTCTGATACAGTGTCATATAAACTGAGAAATATTTGCTGGAGGTCTGGTGGATGGGCAGTTCTGTTGAATTACAAAGCGCCCATCTGTATGATTCATCTCTATAGATGGGAGGTTTCACGGGTCACTGGAGGCGTTGGCAGTGTTATAATACTCTGCTAACAGGGACAGAGCTAGCTTCACTGTCTGCCCACACAGGCAGTGACACAGACGGTGGCAACAGAGGTCAACCCCCACCGGCAAAGTACAGCAACAGCTGCTCTTAAGTCGGCATGTCGAAGCCAAAACTGTTTGCCATGAAAAGAGAGCACCACGAGCAGATTAATGCCACAGGGCCAAAAAGAACCATTAAGGGCTTAGATGCTATTAATTTCATGATTTTTTTTTTTTTTTTTTTTATGAAACTAAAATGTGTTACGAAACCCTTTTTTTTTTTTGTGAAATCAAAAGTGATAACTCCCACTAATCATAAATCATACTGCATTCCTAATATCTGTCAAAAACCATATTGTGTTATTGAAACATTACTCTGTTGTAGATATACTACGTTGCAATGCACCGTTTTTGTTGTATTGTTAATGGAATGACGGGAAAAAAAGTGTTTTCTTAGCTGACTGTCCAATTTTGCCTGATGGACACAATTCCCAGTGTGAATTTTTATACAACAGTACAATCCATGATGTCTCATTCATTTTTCTCAGTGCGTCACAGAAAGGAGGACTGTGGACATCTGCCCATTAGGATAGTTGGCAGCAGCACGGATTCACTGTGTCAAGAATGATCAGTCTTAAATGTGCTCATTCAGAGCCTGTACAGCAGTTAGTGTACTGTAGAGTCTGCGTCATGACTGACAACATTAAATTTCACTTGTAAAAATACACATTTACAAAGTACTATATGGGATAAAATACATGAAAAGTACAAGTGTACAGTACATACATGAATACAAAGATGTTAACAAACATATACATAATACACAGACAAAGAAAGCACCAGAACAAAACTAAAGGCAAACAGAGGGCAAAGACTACAATTGTCCTCTTGAAAAAGAATATTCTCCTCTCACTGATCCAATCAGATCAAGTGCTACATTTCATTTGCTGCTTTTCACAAACTATGAAACATGAGAAATAAGACTGTTCGACAGTACAGCATATTGAACTTGCCATGAATGTTGCCAGCTTCAAAATGAGTCATTGCAAAGATGTTTCATCAGTCCGCTGATGAAGAGTCTCCAAACCAAAAACCGCAAGTCCACTCGGCTCAGCACTTGTGCAGCAGATTTGTCTGTGACGTACTGACTCAAGTCGCCTGTTGCACATTGTAGTGTTTTCTTAGCTGGGATCTTATTTCGAATCCACTCTACAAATAGTGTTTTCAATCTCATACTATACTCTTACAATTTAGAGGCAACCACAATGTGGCCGCTTGTAATTGCCACCCTGGCCAGCTGTGTAAAGCGGCCACTGATACTGAGACGTACTGCAGCAACAGAGATGTTGGCAGTGTGGAGCAGCATGTGTGGATTTAGCATTAGAAACATCTGCCACTGCCACTTTAAAAATGCAGCTGACTAGTGGAACCAGCAAGACTCAAACTATGCCATTTGGAATGAATGTGGTGAGGACTGTCTGCTTGTATAAATCTTATTTTAATATATGGATGGAGGATTGTGAGTCGTTCATTAGAGTTGGCAAGCACAAACACCCTCTAACTTCTACTCACTCACACGTCTCTGTTGTTTTTTAGTTATTTGTTTGCTCGCCATGGCAACCTTAGTGTCGGGAATGGCAAATGGAATTAGCTGATTAAGCTAAAATTAAGTTCTCGTTAACCGGTACCTCAGAGCTTGTCTCACAGGAGTTGGCTAGCAGCTGGAAACCCTTCGCCTGCTTGGCGCTGCACTTGCTGCTTTCACATTAACTGTAAGAGCAGATTAATTCAGAGTCAGTACTCAAAGGTGCAAAAATTACAGCTCTGCATTTGTGCAGAATCATCCTCACCTCTTATTTTAGACAATTTAACATTGAACTCTGCAGATTCTTGAACACAAAAACTTTTTTAATATTCCAGTATTCCAACTCCCACAAGATGCTTTTGACAGACTCACATGGAGCTCATGTCATTCATCATAGATAGATAGATAGATAGATAGATAGATAGATAGATAGATAGATAGATAGATAGATAGATAGATAGATAGATAGATAGATAGATAGATAGATAGAAAACAAGCAGGAAAGAAAAGAGGAGAGAGATGGGCAGAAGGGAGATAATCACGACAGAGAGAGATGCAATCGAGGGAGACGGACAGAGAGAGAGTGAGAGATGGATTAGCATGTCAGAGACTCCCTACATAACATTACTCTTGTTAAGTGCGCAATAGCTCATCGATCAGGCTTCTACCGCCCGCATCCAGTGCTCTTCCCTCCACTTCCCTTCCTGTAATCCATAATATCATCTCCGGCCCAGGCTGCACTGGCTGCCGTGCTGCAGGAGCCCTCTATGGGAAAGTCTGAGCAAGGGCTGATCAATAGCTATAGAGCATGTGTAGAGGATGCAGGGTGAGACGCAAGGCGTTGTTGACATCCGTCTCCCTATACTAATCTCACTTACTCATCCATATAGTATGGATCAGAAGAGGGGGGTGAAACTGGACTGCTCCTGTCACTCCTAGCGTCACTGAGTCCCCCTCTCTCCTCTGTCTCTTTCTGTCACAGTCTCCCTGTGTCTTTCTGTCTCTCTATGACACCGTATCTGTCTTTCCATCTATCTCCCTCTCCCTCTCCTCTTTGTCTCGCTCTCTGCCGCGCTCTCCTCTCAGCACCCGCTCCATTTATCAGGCCGTGTCATTGAGCCATGTGTGCCGTCCCTGTCAGCAAAACGGCTGGCAGACTGTCTTCATTTCCACGCTGAAGGATGCGAGGCCGGCGTGGCAGTTGTGAGAGCTATCGACTGGGATCCGTCAAAAGCCTTCCCTGTAGGGAAGCTGCTGTCGCCTGCCTTCCTGGTTGGCGGCCATTCCGAGCTTGTCCATTTTGCTCTGAAAATGGCGACATATATGCTTCTCCGCTTTAGTTTTGGTCCCTGTGTCTTCTCGTTTGTCCTGTACACTTGCCATATTGTTCATAACTACTCCTTGTTTTTCTTCATCTCAATCTATTTCTAGAACTATGACCCTTGCTCTCCCTTTCTCTTCATGTATCTGTCTGTCTCTCACTCTCACTCTCTCTCTCTCCCTCCCACTCTTTTTTCTCTCTTTCCCATAAGACATAGCTTCTGCAGTCTGGGCAGACAGGTCGAGCTGGCTGATGGGAATCAGACAGTTGTTGATCCAATTAGAGATCCCCCCGAGCAGCGTCAGAGAACAGCAGAATTCCAATAATACTGTCCAGTTTCTATCCTTTCCTTATTCTCTGAAAACATGCGGTAAAACACAGCGAGACATCCAAATGACTTTTCAGAGATGCTTAGCTCAAGCCAAGAACCTGTAGGAACCTTTAACTAAAAGTTGTTATTGAGAAGTGGAAAGCTTCCTTTCACTGAAGCTTTTCAGAGTGACATATTTTGATTCAAGTGGTTGAACAGTTCCCTCTGTTCGCCCTCTTTAGGGCTTTGCACACACCGAGAGCAAAGCAAGGCCAACCCAGTTTGACTCCAAGCCCCTGTGAGAGGCCTCTTTTGTAACTGTCTTCATGGTGAAAAACTGGCTGTTTCACTGAGCAAAACCTTTTACCCAGCCCCTCTGCGGGCTTGTGGGCATTCCTGCATTGATTTCACCATTTAGGCCAAACAGATGTACAGTCCAATTTTGAGCAGCATATAAATGTATGACGTGTTGACATTGATGTATTATAATACATATGCTGATTTGCATTCATGGATCAAGATATTATTCAGCTGGTCTTGTGAGACCCTCTGGAACATGCATGCTCTCTTTGTCTATAGACACCGGAAAGAAAAGAATGGTGAGATGTGGTGTTCTTGCTGTGCTGGCTGTTATTCTGCAGACAAAGGGCTGATTTCCCCCAGATGCCGGCCCATAGGAAACATCAGTAACAGCAATAATTACTTATGCATGCGGTGCTAATAAGTGAACCTTGCAACAAGCTTCAATTTAAATGGCTATTGTAATTTCACTGTCTCATACAGAAGTACATCTGCATGCACTTATTGGTTCATTTTACTGGATGGTAATGCTTCTATTGATGAGCAGAAAGCCATGACTATCTCTTTAGAGCCAAATGCACAGTCTGGAGTATGATTGAGTCATGGCTGTGATCAAATGAGGCCAACAGCGCAGACATCTTACTGTCTTACCACTGCTTGCTTCTGTGTGTACGAGTGTGATTGGTGTCGCTGTGCACACTTCCAAGGCACGCATGCACGTGCGTATGTCTGCGGTTAGCCCTCGTTAACGTGTTTACCAGTTCCTACAGCAACCCACATAAAAAACAATTAGGAGTTCCCATAGAGCACCTTGTTAGCGGCAGTTGTTGACCTCTGACCAAAAGTACTTTATGTCTTTTTCCCATGATTCAGGATCATTAAAGGGCAAGCAAATTGGTCCATAACTGAAGTTATTTTTTTCAAGCGGCCCCCCACAACACATACTCCAGAGTTGAAGCCAGTAAGAAATGTGTTGTACTTGGAGCCTGTGACCTAAAGACGCAGTATCAGCAAGCTAGTATGTACAGCCAGTGGCCTAGTTTACTCTGGGCTGTGCCAGTGATGACGGTGTGCGGTGAGAGGTCTCAGAAAGGTTTTTAGGCTGGCAGCAGTTTGTACTGAGTGTGTGTGTACGCGTCTGTGGGTGTTTCTGAGTGTTTTCGAGGGGTTATAGCAAAGAGACTTTAAGGGCAGAAGGAGGCTGTTTGGTGTGTGAGTGTGTGTGCCAGGGCTATAGAGGGGTGAGTGTGATCACAGGGTGGGTGGGGTGGTGTGAGGGCTGTTGATCTTGGGCTGGAGTCTTAAACAAATTGGCTAGTTCGCTGTGGGAACTGGGGATGTAGTCACAGGGGTAACGTCAGCGTGCTCTGTGTCAGATTCTCCAAATCTCTCCGATAGCTAATTATCTCCCAGAGTGCCAGAGGAGAGGTTTGGAAGAGCTTTTGTTGTTTTTCTTCTGCAGCGCCTCTCTCACTCTTTCTTCCCGGCAACATTCTCCTGTCTGAAAAGTTTGGTACCATAGTAGACCCCTAAAGCCACGTAAACACACTCTTTTTCTTCAGTAGTTTGGTTGCGTGTGTTTGTAGCCAACGCACACAGTTTTGTCAGTGCCACAGCCCTCTGCTCATTTCCTTCATCAAACAACTACAAAATAATTACCTCAAAGTGTGACGGCATTTACAGTAGTGACATGTTAGAAAATAGAAATGAATCGACGAATCAACATGTTTGCTCATTAACATCCACATCATTTCACTCAACTGGAAACTCCTTCGTCATGACTTCACTTTGAGTTGTTTTATTGCTGTCACTGCATTGTCAATCCTGACAGCATTTCTTTCTCTCCTGTCTTGTGATGGCGCATTATTATCAAGGCCCGAGCGCCTCTAACATCTGGGAGCGGAGATTAAAGCATCAACAATTCTCTCGGTGGGTGTCATCTCTGGCATGACGTGATGAAAGGTCCCGTTGCTCACCTCCTTCAGACAGCCTTGTCGTTGCCCTGTGTCGTCACAGAGCGGCCGTGTCATGAGCTGCCAGGCCCGTAATGTGAATGCGATGACAGGAGAGCCGTCAGGTCCCTTCTAAGCCACCAGGTGCAGGGCAGCAGTGCTTCAGTGTTTGGACAAGCTTGTTGGCTCAGTGTGTACTGTTGCTGATCTGTACAAGCTTCCCAGGGAACAAGCGTTTGATCCTGGTCTAGATTCTCTCTCTACGTCTGTTTCCCAGTTGTTTCTTCCTCAGTCTCCCACCTGTTTCTCTTATCTGTTTCTGTGTGTGTGGCTTGTTTTTCTTATTCACTCTCTAGTCTTGTGTTTCTTTTAGTTGATCCAACTGTCTCCATTCGCCTCTCTCATCTCTACTGCATCCAAAGAGATTCCGATCTCGCTGACGCAGACTGAAAAGGGGACGGACACTGTTAAGACCCCCAGATTCCCAGCCAAGAGAGCCACCCGTTTCTCACGAGAAAAGCTCACTAAGAACTTTCACTTTCTTCCTTCATTGAGCCTGTCTTTCATCAGATTTCTCTCTCTGTCTCTCTCTCTCCCTCTCTCTCTCTCTCTCTCCTCCTCCTCTACCATTCTTGTCTCTATTGGTGCTCACCTGCAGCTCAAGTGTGAGAAAGTGCCCTTTAAGAAGTTATCTTTATAGCAACATAGGTCATCGCAACACTTTCATCAACCTTTTATCGGCAATTATGCACACAAAAGGCTGTTGATAGAGAGGCGGCTTAGATGAGGTTGCAGTACAGAAGGCTTTTTTTTCTTTTTTTAATTGGATTAATAACAGCTATTTCATGTCATGCTGTCCTGCTGGTTGATAACAGAAATGGTTCGAGTGCCCCAAGTGTTCGCTCAGAGAACAGCGACATTAATATCCATAACGGCCTTTACACGGCACAGCGAGATGCTCGCACTGATGGTTGCGGAGTGGAAAATGGCATAAAATTTCAAATAAAAGACAAGATGGCTGTTAAAGTAAAACACGGAGGGATAACGCATCAGGAACAAGAACGCCTTCTAGAAATAAGCTTTGGCTGACAGAGCGGTCCTGCATTACCATCTCAGAGGTATTTACAAGAGCGATTACTGTGATTATTATTTCAACAATAGCCTGCAATGCTCTTTCATGGGCTGCCAGCCTGGGCCGGGGTAGGGAGGGCCTGCCAACATCATTGGTCTGGGAATTTGTCTAGGAGCTCCATAGGAGGGCAGAGAGAGAGGGAGGGAGAGAGGAGGGAGAGACAGAGGCGATGATAGAATAAGGGAAATGTAACACAGTTCACAAGGACTTCTGTCCTTCTGAGGGGGGTCACAGGATGCAGTCCTCCTAACATGATTTTGTCTTTTCTCTGCAGCTCCCACGGAGCCTTTGCTGTGCAAATTTGCCGACGGAGGGCAGAAGAAACGCCAGAGCCAGAGCAAGTACCCTCAGAACGGGAGGCCGTGGCACAGAGAAGGCGAGGTAAGATGTTACGGCTAATACAGCAGCATTATACATGTCCCACAAGTATAAAGAGTCTAATTACTTTCACACAGCTGAAAAACAATCTTTCACAGGGTGCTGGCAGAGTGCAGAACAAATCAGTGTGGGGGTGCAGATCTAGCTCCAGACTAGTTCTCTAGGACTTTATATTTATATCTACATGAGATAAAAGATTTGCTGATCAAGCTGTCAAGACACCAGAGGGGCCAAGTATAGAGAAATGGGATCACCTGAGCAAAACATTTACAAAATTCACAAGAATATAATTAAATTATCAGCTGTAGAAACTTGCTGACATGTGGTACACCACATATATACTGATATTCATCAAGGACAAATCATAGCTGAACATTGTTATCACAAAGTCCATTTAACTCCAGTCTCTGTTCAGGACGCTCTCCAGCGTTGAATATGAATGGCCAAATTGATATTTCTCCAAACATGCACTGACTCCAAAGGGGTCAAAGTCATCAACCAGGAATCACAATCCAGCATGAGGACTGCATGCTTCTGTGACTGCTATTTGTCTTCATTCCTTAATGCTGACATTGACAAATTCAGTGAATAACAACAGCAATGTGCAAAATAGATGCGTCATGACATTTTTACATAATTTCCTTGAGTATAGCGATTGTTCTTTTAAGAATTAATAACTAGTAGACCCACAAATTGCCAAAAAAAAAATGTGAGTCGACTCCATTCCAGCATAATGACATACTAAACAAGGCGTTTATGTAATGGTGTAATGGTATTTCTAATAGCAAGCCCCACCCTGCTCACAACGCCCCTCAAGAAGTCGGCTGCGACATCTGGTTTTATGTAAACTATTGCTGCCTGTCATTTGTATTTACTCTAAGGTATGGAGCTGTTAAAAAGAAAAAACAGAAAACTACCCCAGATATCGATCAAACTGTCCCCGGATGTATAGGCGCTGTCACGTAAATTGCATCTCAAGCCTAACGCCTCACTGAACACACATATTCCCGCTATACATCAGAATGCTGGAAAATCAGAAATTGGATACAGCGCCTGGAAACATATTCATCAGCAACATGTGGAGACAAGGTTAAAGTCTCTTCATACTGTAGGCTACCAGCCTGCTATACTGGGAAGGACACACAGAGGAGACAGGTTAAGGAGTGCTTTAGACCGGACTATATAGAATAGAGTTAATACACACACACACACACACACACAAACACACGTTCAGTGAGGCTGACAGTTGTGCTGAAACGGCAAGGTAGTGGAGACCAGGAGAGATGAAATGTTTGTCCTTCAGGAAACACATGCTCTCTGTGTGTCTGCGTGGGTGGTAGATGTGTTGTGTGTGTGTGTGTGTGTGTGTGTGTGTGTGGTGGGAAGGGTTTGTTGGAGTATTACACTAGCCATGCGTGTGTGTGTTTGTATCTGTCCATCACAAGTTCAGCGGCCCTAACACCTATAAGCCAGTGAAGCGTGTTTAACCTAAATCACATTGCTCCATCCCCTCACAGATCCTCCACACATTGACAGGGTCAGCTCAGTTGACTTGAGGTAAAGTGAGATGACTGTGTATGTATTTGTGTGTGTGTGTGTGTGTGTGTGTGTGTGTGTGTGTGTGTGTGTGTGTGTGTGTGTGTGTGTGTGCGTGTGTGTGTGTAGGTGTAATAAAAACCCTATACTGCTAAAATGTAGGAAACAGCCCTTTTGTCCCTTTACTGTATTTATTCTCCACCCCCCAACCTCCACTAAATTATACACACACACAATCTTTGACCTGAGCTTTAAACAGCCGCTTATGTCATAACACTAATCCTACTGTAAAATATCTTTAAATATTGCTAATTTGACGTTCTAAACACGTTCTGGGGGAAACATAATCGTCTATTCAACTTTGAAGTCATACTGCAGAGGTTACACTGAGTAGTTGGCATATAAAGAACAAGACTTTAAGACTTAAGACCAGGGTTTGTGTCTTGTTTCCTATATGTTGTTGGGTTACAGCAGCTAAGACACTTTGTAAAGTTAGGGAAAACGTGATTTTGGTTTAATATTTAAAAAGTAGATGCATCCAGTCTTCTGGTGCAAGTCATCTTCAACTTTTCTAATATTTTAATTAAAAAAACACAATCTCTCCCCAACGTTACCACATGCCTCGAGTTTAATTATAAAGTTTAAATATGTATAATTCTTAATCATGATTTAGTTGGCAGGATATTGAAAAAATTGAAACATGTTGGGATGGATCAGGATGACATTTTTTCTCTGATTTGAAGATATACTTCACACTCAATATAAATGTTTCCTCTTTATGTTAAAAAAAAAAAAACATAACCCAGGAAATAATAAGGTATATTCTAACGCATGTTAATTGCATATGAATGTACGTGGGTTGGCACACACAGACACATACATATATTCACTGGCTGTCAATATGACTTCAGCTCTAATCATCATGAAAAAAGAAACTACAAGCTGACCCTCCAGAAGGCAGAAAAGCACATTTACTGTGTGTTCAGGCAGAACGCAAAGCGAATTGTAAGATGCAGCATGATTGTATACAAAGTCAATAGAAAGATGCAATTTGATGGAAATTCAGGCTGGCATGAATTGAAAATAAAAAGAACCATATGTGCAAGTAGAATCTTTTTCAACTTGAGCGAAACGCTTGCATCACAGGGCTTTATGGATTCACTTCATAAACACATGCAAACGCTCTGTAGTGTTGGCTCAGTATATTGGTTGTTTGGGGAAAATAAATGCAGATATAGGCGACTTGCTTTGCTTTCTGTCTGAACATAGCTTTAAACTCAGATGCTGTGTGAACCTCTTTCTGTTCCCATCTCTAATGACTGTCTGTACGATGCTCCTCATGTGTGGGTGTGTGTGCATCAACTGACATGCTAAAGGCAGTGTGTATTGTGCTGGTCTGGTCAGTAACAGAGAAGGTTCTAAACCATAATGCAAGTGTCCACCAAACAGGTAGAAGCATCGATATTGAAGTATTCTTTAGGCAAACACACATCATATTGATGTATTTTTTTATCGTTCTTATTTACACAAGCACCACGTGCATCCAAAAAGAAGGCCACTGGAAATGATTCTCTTCTGAAGCGACCTTCATCTTCTTCTCATTTTTCTGTGGAAGTAATAACAGGAAAACGTCACTACAGAAATACAAATGAGAAGGACTAAACATCTTCAATCTTCACTTTTGACACTTGACAGAACACCTGAGATCTGGTCTGATTCATTCTCGTGTACTTTAAAAGTGATCTGACTGATTCAAACATCCACGTCAATGCATCTTTACCTTTGAGAAGATGTTGTTGAAGAAGCTCGAAAAGCAATTGCTTTTCTTTTCTTTGGTGTTCTCAACACCAGCTTGGTCCTCATCCGCCGTGCAGTCCTCCAACTCTTGCTGAGTGGACTTCATGTCTGCTCTTACAGCAGCACTGAACGAGGTGTTGGCTGTCCCTTGAGAACCACGGAAGCCCTGTTTGCTCTCTTCAGTGGTAACAAATGTCAACTCAGTGGTGGCAGACCAGCCCGCATCATCCTGAGCTGGATAAGCTGGATGAACCTTTTTCTTCAACCTCTTCCACTCGGACCTCTCCCCCTGAAGTGGCTTTTCAGAACCAGTGTCATCCAGGGCCTTTTCAACCTTGTCAACCACCAGAGAGACGAGCATTTTTGCTGCCTCAGTGATGGCTGTTTCGGTGGAGGAAGAAGAATCACAAGAGGCAGGTCCTGCACTCTTCTCTGATCTGATAGCCAGTCTTGAGGTTCCCGCTGTGGTCTGGACTTTCACATTAAAGTCAACTGCTTCTATCCCCATGTTCTCAGGATCAAAAAGGCTTTGGCATACTGATTTAATCACCTCATTGATATCCTGATCAAATGAAGTGATGACCTCTGAGATATCCGAATCATTGTGGCAAGACCAGTAGCCGGGAAGCAATGATACGCCTTGCGAGCTTATGTCTGTGTGGATAGAAAGGCAGGTGAGCTCTTCTTCATCTAAGACGTCATCACACTGCATGAGTTCATCATCATCCACCGCAGTATGATCGATGAACCCTGAGACTGGGGTGTTGTTGATCTCGGTGGTCATTGAGTCTGTGGAAAAAGTAGGAGAGCTGGACCTTTCGTCCATGTTCCAGTGAAGAAACACAAACATTGGTAAACTGTAAGCTGTACTAGAAAAGGACTTTACAGGACATAAACAGAAGCAGGGGTACTAGTTAGAAATTATGTACTGAGAATTTTCAATGTAAAAAAACAAGTTAATTAAAGTCTGTAATTAAATATGCCCTACATCAGCACATTATCTGATATTGTGCACATACATTTCACTAAAAACTTCTTTCATCACCATTTTATATGTTTTAGAAAATGTGCAAATTCATCTCTAAACCAATTTAGTGCTTAAGCCTCCTATGGTGCATTTACTTACCTGTCTCTGTGCAGAATTTTTTTTCAGACGAGCTGGGTAAATCTGTTTTGTTTTTCTCTCTTTTCTCTTCATCTGAGTTTTCTGTCTTCAGGTTTGCTCAGTTGGAGTGGGGAGCTTTGTGGCTGAATGTTTGTAGTTTAAGGCAGATAACCTCTCTGTAGTGTTCTCTGGAGAATCTGATGTTCAGGTGACCGAACTCTGACACACTGTTGTCCAGAACTCTGTGTTTCAATAGAACACGTGTGCGTATGTGTGTGTGTTGTTTTGCTATACTTGCGGGAGCCGGTCTGAGAATTAGACCTTCACACATAATTTTTGCAAATTGAAGTCATTTTAGCTCCCTATCTTCACAGAGAAATATTTGAGTTAAGGCTTATAAATATTTCAGTTTCAGGGCTTAGCCTAAGGGTTAAGGTTAGAATAATTAGTTTTGAATCGCAAACATAATTAATGCTTGCAATTCTATTCAAGCATTGTTGATAGCTGAAAAAGTCTGAAAAACCAAATCCAGCTCAAAGAAGTCTCTTTGCACACTTCAGTTGCTGTTTGTATTGATTCATCGTGTGTTTCTTTCTGAATTGCATTTTCCTGTGTGTACTTACATTAAAAAGTAGGTGTACTCTATTTGATGTCATTATGAGCTCTGGGATTTGTACTGATTGGCTTCAGCTTTATCTACTTGTATTGGACTATTTCATTATCTCAAAGTTCTTTCAGCATATAAAAAAGAAATAGATTAAATAAATAAATAAATAGCATTGCTCATCTAGGGAGAGATATGAGAGAAAGAAGAAAAGAAGTCTTAACAACAAGTAGCAGAGCATTTACCCTTCACATGCAGTCTGATACGTTATCTGGATATTGACATCTGATCACACAGTAGGCCTTTGCATTCACACCTGGTATTAATAATCATCCTCATTGTCTCCATTCTGCCCACAGTGTGATCAGATCTCAATATGCAAATTTGGCAGGCAGAGCTGGCGGACTACTTAATGTCCTTTGCAGAGGAAGGGGTCATCTGTCGCTTTTTTTTGCCGTGCTTGCTTGAGAGAGCAAGAAAAAGCAGAGTTACGTGACCTTTCAACAGATCTTTTCTTCTTACTTTTTGGCTGAGATCCAATCGTCAGACCACCTCCAGATATGGTCTGGCTCATTGGATACCATTTAGATTGCAATGCATTCTGCACCTACACTCTCACTAGAAAGTATAATATGCCATATGTGTGTGTGCGTGTGTGTCTGCATTTTTATGGTCATTGGTCAGCTGTGGAGGCAGTGGCAGATGGGAGATAGCATCACATGTTAGTGTGTTTATCAGAGCCGAGGCCATTCCTCACCTCGCTCCCTGTGGCAGGCAGATGAGGGGGAGCAGTAGCCCACGTCACCATGACTCTCTCTCTGTATCTCCATGTCTCTCTATCTTTTCCGCTATATCTCGTATCTCTCTCTCTCTCTCTCACTCTTTTTCATCTCTCGCTATTTTTTTTATCGCTAAGCGCTCTCTCCTCCTTGCTGTTTCTTTCTCTCCCACTTTGTCTCTCTGTCTCTTCTTTGCTGTGTTTGAAGTCTTCCCAGATCTCACAGCAACATATGGAGAGAGAGAGTGAGTGACTCACTGAGACTAAGGGAAAGGAAGAGAGAGGGAACACATTGCATGATCAGTCAGGAGTTACAAGGGGTTGAGTGCTGCAGGGTGGCTGGTGGTGAGGATTGAGAAATATATGACAGATTTTCTTGTAAAACTACCCAAAGTGGGAGTCTAGAAAGTGCTGTCTCTCGCTGTCTCATGCTGACAAACATATTAGTCACTGCATTTTTTTCTACACACACACAGACACACACAGACACAAGCACCATGGGTGCTCATTCTTTTCTCTCTCTCTCTCTGTCTCTCTCCTCACTTCCTGGCTCTCTTTCACCAACACACACTCCTACACACAAAAACTTTCAAAGTCACACTTCTCAAGCACCTACTCTAGGGGAATGAGTGTAGATGAAAAAAACATCCGGCTTTCCACTCTGTGTGAAAGCCTGACAGATGTCCGTGTGTGTGTTTTTGTGTGTGTGTGTGTGCATCTGCAAAAATATAAGAAGGGAGTGGGTCAGTGTGTGTGTGTGAGGACACAGAGATGATGGCTCGGCTCGGTTTTCCTTTATAAGAACAGCACAGCACAGGTGTCCTTACAGCTGCCTAATATAGTCTGTCCTCAGCTGACCCTTTTTAAGATCTGTGTATTAAACACATGGATGCTTACATGTGGACATGTCATTTTCCAGGCAGCTTTATTGGTAAGGTGTAATGCATTTACCTTTGCAATGAAAATGCTTTAGTACGACAACATGCCTTTTGTGCTCCCAAGTGAACATAAGGGGAAAAAAAGTATTTAAGATATTTATTCACAACTTGTTAAACCTGAACAAATGAGTGACTACAAGAAGAAGCAACTGAGTCATTCTCCGCTGCTTTGGAGCCAGCTTTCATTAAACATTTTGGCATTTTCCCATAGCTACAGATGGAGATTTTTAAAATTCATACTCTTTGAGAAGAGATATTCTGTAAAATCATCATATTTACTGCACGATGTGAGAATCATAACTGGATTTGGGCTTCATTTAGCATGCAAATCAACATACATCGCTGCTGCTTTTTTAAAAGTTGGGTCTCTCTGTGGCAGCTTTTCTCAAAGCCAAACATTGTTCACAAGGTCTGTACAGTATATAGATGAGGTTTTGTAATTAAGCTCAGACAGAAACATACAAAAACTGTCTCTGTCTTTTCCTTCTTCCTCGTCGCAGTAGAGCCAGCAGCTGACTGCATCAGTAATGAGTCATTTGACCATGCAGGGTTCCCGGACAGAGCTTCTCTGCTGTGGAATTCATCTGCACATGGAACCAAGGGCAGCACTTAGGGGAGTTATCAGCCTCACCAGACAGCTGGCCATGTCTGCCACTGCTATTAGCGTGCATAACAACACACACACACACACAAATGGACATGCAGACATGCAGTGAGACTATCTTGATCTTACATTTAGTGTCTAACCTTTGCACATATGGACTCACACGACCAGACATTCATAAACACTGAAGGTGAAAACACACAAATGAAGTGGGAGATGATTAAAAAGCAATGGCTGATCCAGCTGCGTTCTATAAAATGTCTCTGACTATTTGTGCAAATTGATCATAAAGGCCTATCACTACTCACACATCCCAAGTGCCATCGAGGGCTCATTCACTCTCCTGTTTTTGCTCACTCTCATGGGTTTGGTCTAGGCTCACTGATCCCCTCTGCTCCTCTGAGCCACTATTCCCTTAACAGTATAGCTCGGCATAGGTAGCCCTCTGGAGGGACAAGGGCAAAAAAAGTGGCACAAAAAGAGGGGAGGAGGGTAGATTAAGAGATGACAGAGCAGAGGAGGAGAGAGAAAGGTAAGGAGAGAAAGGAAGTGAACACAAGATGATGGAGAAAGAAAGGAGAGGGAGGGAGAGCAAAGTGAGAAAGGGGAAGGGCAAGAAAAGGGAGTGTGTGTGTGCGTATGCTGATGAAATCTGCCGTCCTCAGCAGCCTCCTGTTAAAAGAAATCGGATTAGCTCTCCTCCGGGAGAGGACCTTCAGGAATGCAGATGACGGATTGTGGCGCACAGGTTTCTCTCCTGGACTCTAAGAGGGCCTCACACACGCACGCACACACACGCACACACACATACACCATCAGCAGACAAAGAACCCCGTTTTCTGCTCACTCCTCTCCAAAGGGCATTTCTTCATTTTCTGTCATTCATAAAAACATGATGTACGTGATTGAAATGGAAAAAGAGGTGTTCTCAATACCAATTCACTTTGTCCTATTGACTAAGCTTTTTCCCACATTGGCTTTGTCACTTGTCAGTTTTTCCAATTTGAAATGAGATTTTGATTTAATTTATTTTGAACAAAAAGAATCAGGGTATAAATTAAGTTATTCCCCAAGTACAATAAAGGTACAGCGAATTATCTTGGTGACATTGATGCAGGAACATATTGATGCACACATACAAAACAGACAGTGACAGAATGCAGTGCAGTGTCCTATGTATACTGTAACATGTAAGAGACAATAATCTAAAATACTATAATAATCTAGTAGCTCACCATTTTGGGAAATGACTCTCATAACTTAGCTTACAATAAAGATTGGAAACAGGAGAAACAGCTAGCTTAGTTCTGTCTAAAGGTTAATTTATTATTCTTTTTTATTTAAAAAGTAAAAGCTCTACAGCTCACTGATTAACATGCTAAATCTTGCTTGTTTAATCTGTGCAAAAAAACAAAGTATAAAAATAATTCTTAACTCTTGGCCAAAAGCTAATAAACACATTTCAGTACAGCACGTTCCACCACTGGTGTGCCAAAATGAAAACTACAGACCAGTTGTTGTTTTGTGCCCAGTGTGTTCTCTGTAATGTCTTTTTAAATGTCATATTTTCTTTTGCTGTTTAAACTTAATTTGTGATTAATCCTGTATGTTTTTTTCTCTCTCTCTTTCAGACTGGCATGGCGTTAACATATGATCCCGCTGCAATGCAGAATGGGTAAGAGCTTGACAGTCAATCAATCCTTGGCTCATAGGACCTCAGTCTATAACCCTGCCATACATAAAGATTAATGTAGTGTCTGCACTTTGTTACTGTTTGATTAAGGAAATCTATATAGACTTTAAATATCGGTTTTTACTGGTTGAGTCAGGTGAGAAATGGCAAATGGTAGCTGAGTGTGTTTGTGTGTGTTTGGGTCTTCATGTATGTGTGTGTTCCTCTGTCTTTATGCCATGACTTAATGATGCTGTGGAAATATATGACCCAGCAAGGGGTTTTATTTTTCCCTGCAGTACTGAGACAGGAAGGAGAGTGGTGAGGTTCCCCTCTATCTCCCTTTGGCCTCAGTCATTCACAGGAAGCTCCTCATTCCCTGCTTCCTAAACCACTTATCCCCAGTGACTGGGAGTCAATCTCAACCCAAAAACTGTATGAATAGCATCTCTCATTGCACACAGACTGCAATCTAAAAGCCTGATTTGTTGCAAATCCACCAAATTTAATCCCACAGATAGTTGTGTAAAGCAACAGACCTGCTGAAAAAGGGATGATTTACACCAAATACATTCATCCAAAAAATGTAGCCTAATTAACATGTTTCAGAAATGGGAAATAGGGTGAATTAAGTAGCAGAAAATGTAAAAATAGTCAACTGTTAATGCAATGTATACAGTTAAGTGAATCAGCTGCAGATAGTAGGAGGAAATTAGAAAAAAAATAGAAAGTGAAAATACAATTTAACTGAAACTAGACATGTAAAACAGAAATGCCACTTCACATTTGCCACGTTGTGCTTACTGCTGCATCAAAATTCAAGTGCAAATTGGATTACCCATATATCCATCCATCCATTTTCTGCCACTTATCTGGGGCTGAGTTGTGGTGGCAGCAGGCTATACAAGGTAGTGCAGATGTCCCTTTTCCCAGCAATGTTTTCCAACTTCTCCTGGGGGATCCTGAGGCGTTCCCAAGCAAGATGGGATATGTAATCTCTCCTGCGTGTTCTGGGTCTTCCCTGCGGCTTCAAACCAGTTGGATATGCCCAGAAAACCTCCAAATAAGGGCGCCCTGGAGGCATCTTGATCAGATGCCCGAAGCACCATAACTGGCTCTTTTTGACAAAAAGGAGCAGCAGCTCCACTCCTAGCTCTCTCCAGATGTCTGAGCTTCTCACCCTATCTCAGAGTACAGACATGCTATGGTGGAAACTGTAACAGTGCTATGCATAGAAGTGAGCCCAACTATATCTGGATGGTACCGCTCCACCTCCGACACTAGCTAGAACCGGTCTGCAAAGCCTAGGACCCCACCTTTATCTGCGGCCTGGTTTACTATGTACTGAACCACAATGCCTATCCCTGTTGACGGTGGGACCATACAGCAAATGGGATAATAGTGAATTTGAAATATTGTGAATTACCTGTATATAATGAATATTTATGCTTTGTCGGACTGTATTTACATTTTCTAGTTTGAATTGATATTTGAAAAAAAAAAACTGTTAAATATTTTCACAGGAGAGCAACAAAGAGAAAAATGTTAATACAAAATTCAGTCTAAAAAGACACTGTAAGCTATTCCATCATCTCATAAACACACAAAGGGTATTTCAGAGTTAAGAGTCACCCCTTGATTTTTATCCAAATGTATTTTTTTCTTTTCTTATGACCTTATTAAAACCCAGCATTGGTAATGCTTTCCTTTGCAACAAACTGAGCTTGCACATTTGATGAAGGTGACAACATATGTAAATTCAAGTATATAGAGTATTTCATCTTAAGTAATTGGGTCTATGAATAAACAAGTATATATTTCTTTTGTTTTGACAAAAATACAAATCTATAATACGTTGTACGACATTGTGATTTTATTCATGTTTGAGGTCCCGTAAATGCATTTTCTGTAGCAGACTTCTGAAATGTTTCATCGTTTCTGAATCACATTTAATGATTATGTTTAAAGTATAAAGCTGATTAAACAATGTTAAATATGTTCTTAAAGCTGGTAAAGATATAATGTAATACACAACATAAAGAGCTGATGCTGTGTCTTGAAATAGAACGTTGAGTCGTCAAACCTGGTACATAACTTGTCAAATATCCTCGGCCAGTAATACGATGTTCAGCTCAGGTGACAGAGACTATTGGACATTCCACTTTGCCTCCCAGGGGATCACAGCAACATTCGGTCGCTATAAACCTTCAGCAATGAGATAAAGCAGCGAAGCCTACCACCTCGCTTCTCTGCAGCTCATGTCAAACCTTAGCTTCTTGAAATGCATTGAGTTTTCTCCAACCTCAGCATACAAGTGTGCTACTTAAGCCAGCCAGCCAGCCAGCACAGTACAGTGGAGCCTTAATACTAGAATCCACATTGGAAAAAAAAATACAGACAACCTCCTACAATGACAAAGCTCAATTTGATGTGATAAAACCCGACTTTTCAATTGAGGACGTTATAAGCCACTTCATGAAACTTTTATGTGGTGTTCGAAATATAATATATGGCCAAGAGTCTGCTCTGAACAAGCTACAGGATAAAACAGTGTGTTTGTGTGTCTCTATGTATGTGTGTGTGTTTGTATGTGTCTTTCTCATATAGACTTACTTTGTATAGACAAAAATCTGTCGGTTAACACGCAATTTTTGTTTTAAGATAGAATTTTTATAATTATGTTGTGTTCTATATACCTAATATGAATTTGACAAATAATTCTGCTTCTCCTCTTTCTGTTCTCTCCCCTTCTCTTCTTCTTCTCCCTGCCTCTTCTTCCATCTCTGTCCCTTCTCAGGTTCTACTCCTCGCCTTACAGCATCGCCACCAACCGCATGATTGCACAGACCTCCATCACGCCCTTCATCGCTGCTTCCCCCGTTTCCACATATCAGGTGGGCCATAATGCACAGCATTGTGGGTAGATTGCTATGTCTTTGTATGTGTAATAGGAGGGTTTGCTTCGTGCAGGGGGACTGAAGGGAGAGGGCAGGCTGCCGTAGCAGCGTGAGGTTTGCTCTTTTTCTCTTATCGTTTCTTCGCCACTCCAGCTGTGCTCGATGACATCTGTTTCGTAGGCGGCAAACACAACAGGCATCAGAAAAGAAGCAACACAAAAAAAGGATTAAAAAAGGCTGACAGGGTAGAAAAAAAAAGTAGAACCCATCAAGAATGAAAGTGTCTAGGAAAACAAACACTTCCCTCCCTCCCTCCCAGTTTCCTGACCTCTTTTGTGCTCCCTCGGCTGCTAATGCGATGAAGGCAGGCTTTTTTTTTTGTGTGTTTGTTTTTTTTTTTTACTATTTTCGATACAATCACTTCCTCTTCCAAAGCGAATTTCAGCATTCCTCACGGCTGTGATCTGTGGAGTAATGAAACAGAACAGAACAGTAACGTGAAAATTGGCTGTGTGAGATGTCAAGAGCGTTAACCGCTTTCCGTCACTGCACATTTCACGCAGCACCCTTTGCCCGAATCTAAACATCAAGAGGCACTGCCACCATGCCCTCTCGCTTAGACACATCGTTTAACATCGACTCTGTTTGGTATGCAGAGACAGACAGACAAGGATAGTTAGCAAGAGAAAGGAGATGAAGGATAGATGGGGAAATAGAAGGGACAGATGGAGAGAAAGACAACTAGGGAGAGGAGGAAGGATCATAGGGGTGGTGGTGATGGCGATGGCTCAGGTGGAGGAGGGGTGAAGAGGGGTGTTGCTGAAGGTTGCTGTGCCCGTCTTTGAGGCACGCTTGATTAAAACTCTGGTCCAGTACCTGCGGTGGAGGGGTAAGGGAAAGAGGAGGAGGGAGAAAAGTGGGCCAGGGCGCGTTTCTAATCCGCTCTCGGAAGGCTTCCCAAATTGATTTATCAAAAACAATGGCCAGGCTTTTGAGGAATATTAATCCTCACAGTTTCAATATCGGGCAGCTCTGCCATCGCTTCCTGTAATATTGCCCTTCAGCCAGTCACGGCAGGAAGGTGAGTCCTTCATCTTCTGTTCAAGTACAAAGAGACAGAGGAAAAAGAAAAAGAGAAGACATGCCAGGCAGCCATATACAGCAGACAAAAGAAAATCACTTCCTTTCATAATAGAAACTATCGCCTTTGTAATGAAAATCTTAAGGTGCATAGAAATGTCTGTATATGCCATTCCCTCTTTTATGTTTATGTTAAGTGGATATTTTATGAGCTACTAGTATGATGGCATTGATTTATCAAATCTGCAAATGACCCATGCCAACATGTGTGTCCTGGTGTTCCTTATAAGCCTGGCTCCGGAGACCTTGAACAATGATTGGCTTTGTTTCTTGGAAAAACAGCTTTGATGATCCACATGACAGGAGCCAGTCCAGACCAGATCACTACCAAGATCTCATCTAGTACAGCCAGCCAGCCATGGCCTGGTTTACATCACTGGCTCTAAAGACTGGCTCACAGGCTGACTAAATATGTGGCTGGCTGGTTGGATGTGTGGCTGGCTGGCTGGCTTACTAACCAGCTAACTGGCTGGCTGTTTGGCTTTACATATGACTGGTTGGATGGGTGGCCAGCTGGCTGACCATGCGGCTCAACGACTCACTGATCGTTTTTTTTGGCTCGTTGGCTGACAGTCTGTTTTAAGTGTTACACAAGCTGTAAAGTTCAGCCAGAGGTAGGGAGCTTCTTAGGTCATCCACATTATACCATTTACTCACACTCAACCTCACCTGCTGCAGGTTCAGAATAGCTGCACCTTACTGGCTTCTGTCATGTGGAAAAAGCAGAGCTGTTTTTAGGTCCTTGAGGAGAATCCACTAGCCTAGACAAGTCCAAATGAAGTAGACCTTTTTTTTATTATTGTTTTGGATTTTTTTTACTTTGAACTTTGAACCCAAATACACAATTCATTTTTACCACCACACACATCCAGTAAGATTCTGGCATCAGGGGAGGCTGAAGTTATGACAGCAAAAATGTAACAGTCAAGACGATGGTGTAAAATTAAATGATCATCTCTGAATTCCCAGCGGTCTCTAACACTTCTCTCCAATTCTTCTGGGACTTAAATAAAACATTTCAAGCGTGGCAGAATATATCAGAGAATATAGGGACAATCTGTACTGGGATACTAGCATCCAACATAAGTATTTTGTGCTGCCCTTTATTCTGCATTCTACCTGTGCAAACTATCAATTTGTCATCCATCCATCCATCCATAGCAAAACAATAAACAAGCTTTGGCCAGTCATGACCAGGGGGAACTATATAGAATGATGATTTTGCAAACGGTAAAAATGTGCATATAATTTAGCATTACACTAGTTGTCTAATGTATACTGTGTAATTTCATGTTCTGATCGGCTTGTTTGCAAACATGGCTTGCAGCAGTAGTCACATTGTGGGGTTTTGGTTTTAAATTTCTGATACTGTCTCATCTGTAGTCATAGCCCAAATTTACACAGTGTAAAGGGGCCTCAAGTCTCAAGACTACAGCTCTGTTCTCTGTTAAATAAATCACATGATGGTCATGCAGTATCTTAGTTAGAAAATGCAAAAGATAAGTGATTAAAGATAAGCTTTCCCTGTGTCTATCTGCTGTTGCATTCAGCCGGGGAGAACAAATACTGCCATGTATAAACAAACAGACTTGGCTTCATGTTATAGAATATCAAGCTTGTTTAGGTGTGGATCCAAATCACGCATTTGGGTTGGCTCTGAGGATTGCTTGCCCTTATAGCAGATTATTCCATGTTTGCCTTTGTTTAATCTAATCATTTTAGCAGGATCAGTGGCCAGCCTGTGTGTTTGTCTGCGACAAGCTGTCTAATTCCTCTCTCCAGCACATCTAAAAGCTCTGTTTGTTTCTCCATTTCTCTCTAGTCTCTTGATCATTGTCTCTGTCACTGTTTCAGCATCTCTTTAACTTTCTCATCCACATTAGTAAATAAGCATGTCTGTATATGTTTTCCTCTGGTAACAACTTGCCATATCTCTGATGTGCTCACAAAAATAGTAGTAGTAGTTCTGTCCATCACTCCTTTCAATCCTTTTATTTTTCTTTGCACTTTTTATAAAACAAGCTGCCTGTCCCTCAAAGTTCCACAGTATTTGACCCCTCTTGCAACAGCACTGGCATTATTATTATTATTGTTGTTGTTGTTGTTGTTATAGAGAAGGAACTCTGATTTATGGGCTCTATTCATTGTTGGCAATAATAAGAAGGCAAGAGAGAGATTTGCTGCCTCCAGACTTTCTGATTCTTTTTTGTGATTCTTTGGCACAACTTAATCTGTGTAAAATTCAGCCATTTTGATGCATTAAAACCAACGCAATCAATTAAAAACCTCCAGACTGGAGAGTATTTGAACATATTGTGAATATTTGAACAGCATTTATTTCTTTATGTGGGAGACTAGTCATATCTGAGTGAGATTGAGGAAGATTTCTATTGCCACTATTATTTTACACTTTATGTGTTTCTCCTCAGGTCCAGAGTACGTCATGGATGCCTCATCAACAATATGTTATGCAACCTACAGTAAGTACTCTACCATTCACCTGCAGTAGCTTCCTTTGAGTGCACCCTGAGTTGAAAGTCTGTGGGTTGCCTCCAGTTTCTCATTTTGCCGTGTTTAGCCAGAGTTGTTGAAAGGAAGTCGTTTATTTCATGTTCATTCTGAAAATAGTTTACAACGTTTATATTTATTTAGGGCAATACAAGCGATCAGGAAAATGCATTGTCTGCAAAAACGCTCAAGGCACATTCTTCTTTTGCTGCAGGTCAAATGTTAAACCAACTAAATTGCATACATACACATACCATTACAGCACCACATGAAAACTTCTGATAGCTAAATGATTACACCACTTTTGTCCTGCAGTTACTATACACAGCTCTATAAAAGCACATTATCCCATTCTGATAACCACACGTTTCCATCTTTCCTAAGTATACAAACACATTTAGTTTTATTTTTTTGGTTGGGAGTTTATAGGTGTTGGATGTGCCAGGAAGCGATTCAGCGTCATTTACCAGACCACAGCACAATACAGACTGTAGACTGTTGCTCCTGGATACCAACTCAGACAGCAGACAGGAAAAAATTTATATTAATTACATTTACTTGAACAACAACACAGGCTACCGCATGCAGCTGATGGAGTCACATTGCATCCAATTGTATTCAGTCATCCCGGTTGAAGAGTACAGAACATTGGTTTCCTCTGAGTCCAAAACTTTGTTTTTTAGGTCACACTGTCTCCGGAGAATATCTCAACTAATGAGTTATTAAATATTTTCTTCTCTGGTAAAATCACATTTCAGTCAACAAATACTTAATGTTTCAAGAATGTTTTCAGAAACTCAAATAGCCCAGTGTTTATATTCGCTTTTTGGATCCATGTTTTCCGTAACCTACCAACAGTATTGTTTGGAATATGTCCTAGATTTGCCTCCCTAATTCTGCACCAACAAAAAGCATTATTTAATTAGATTAGATTAGATTCAACTTTATTGTCATTACACACGTACAAGTACAGGGTAACGAAATGCAGTTAGCACCTAACCCGAAGTGCAAACAAGCAGTAGAATATAAAGTGAGTATATGCAGAGTATTAACAGTAATGTATATATATGTGATGTACAAATTTTTACAGTATATACAGTGTTGTTATGTTCAGGTAGTGCAAAATGGTGCAACAAGTATACAGATGTATTGTACAGAATGTGCAGGTGTATTGTACAGATTTTTACAGTATTTACAAATGGTACAGATAGTGCAAAATATAGACAGTAGTGCAAATATAGGAGGGTGGGGGTTAGCGTGGGGTGGAGTTTAATAGAGACACAGCTCTGGGGAAGAAGCTGTTCCTCAGTCTGCTGGTCTTGGACTGGAGGCTCCTGAGGCGCCTGCCGGAGGGCAAGAGGGCAAACAGTTTATGGGCGGGGTGGGAGGGGTCCTTCTGCATGCTGTGAGCTCTTTGTAGACAGCGCTTCCTCTGGATGTCCTTGATGGTTCAGAGACGAGTTCCTGTGATGCGTTGGGCAGTTTTCACCACCCGCTGCAGTGCCTTGCGTCTGTGCAGTTCCCATACCACACTGTAACACAGTTGGTCAGGATGCACTCTCAATCGCACAGTGGTAGAAGTTCACCATGACAGCTGAGAACAGGTAGTGTTTCCTCAGTGCTCTCAAGAAAAAGAGACGCTGGTGAGCTTTCTTGACCAGGCTGGAGGTGTTGGTGGTCCAGGACAGGTCCTCCGAGATGTGGGTCCCCAGGAACTTGTAGCTGGAGACACGCTCAACGACCATCCCGTCGATGTGAATGGGGTCGTGCGTGCCTCCCCCTCTTCCTCCTGAAGTCCACGATAAGCTCCTTGGTCTTTAATTGATCCGAGCACCATGAGTGTTCTCATTTGGTTGCTGGGAGGTTTTAAATCATTCTGCCAGAGGCCTTTATGTTTGCTTGAGGCCTTTTGTGGCCCCTGAAGCACATTTAGTGTACTTTCTTCATTGTATTTAAACAGTCAGGGGCACGTGTGTGAGATTCTTTACAATGATAAAACAGTTTTACTGTACCACAGACACAAATTAGCTAAATGGACATTTTACTTAAAGACTGCAACAGTACATCGCACCCTGCACTTTGAGTATTTTGTGCAGTAAAGTAGAGCCTATTATTGTAATAACGTTTTATTCACAGGAGTTAAAGTTTATTGGAATACAGTACATAATATGCATGTAAATATTTAATTGTAATGATAATATTGAAGAAAATAAAATTTAACCCTAGCCAGAATTGGCATATACTTCTTATTCTTTCTGTAAGTCTGCTTTCTTCTTTTTCTGCTACTTCTTTTCCTGCTTTGTGTGCAACGTAGTGGCAAAACACACTCTGTAGAGCCCTTTGTCTGTTCTGGGCTACTGTAACAGACATGGCGGTGCAAGATGTCGGACTCCGTGCACAGGGACCCGCTCCATATGTAGATATAAAAGGATAATTCTAATGTAATAAAACCATAACAATTATTTTTTAAGGTGATCGTATATTATTGAAAACATAGTTATGCATATTATATTCCATTTCCCTAAAAGTTACACACTGAACACACACTTTTAAGGAAGAAAGTAAATCGATTAACATTTAAATAAGGAAAAGTTTAAGTTGCCGCAAGAAGGAAAATTTCCACCTGGTGCAAATGTTACTATTGCAAGCACTCTAAAAATAAAAATAATGTTTTCTATGAGCTGTTTCTGTCACTACTTCACTACTACTGTCACTAGTTCAAATAAATTTAGTTTTGCCTCAAGCAACTTATGACACGTGTTAATAACATTGTTAGCCTGAGTCAGAGAGACAACTGTCTGAGTGTCCCTGTGACTGAGCAAATTGGGAAACACTGGACTCTCCAGCTGATGGTCCAGCACTCACTCACTGGAGGAGTGCTCAACCAGCCGCGTGGCTCCCCACTGTGGCCATTTACCACTCAGTCCTTCCCGTCTCACTTCCACTCCCGCTGTGGGACAGTGAACATGTAATCTGGTCGCAGCAGGCCACCAGCTAGACACACACACACACACATACACCACACCCAGCTGCAGCTGCCCTCCAAGCCACTCAGTTTGCCTTTCAGCCACAGCGACCTCCTGCCTTTCCGATGAGTATTTTAACTCGCCCGGCCTCCTCTTCCTCGCCACAGCTCGCAACCTTCACAATCAGGCCTGCACTTTCCTGGTGACACTTGGTTTCACACAGCTTTAAACCTGCCCTGCTAACAGGCTAACTGCTTTTGCTGCATGGAGTCTGCCTGTTGTGAAAGGGAAGATGTCATGGGTGGTAGACAATATTTCAAGGTGAATGACACAATATGACATATGTAATGGTAACTGTAACATGTCTGTTTGTGTATATGTGTGCTTCTCCATACATCCATATCAGTGCATGTGTTCATTTAAATGTGCATACCATTTTCTTCATCTTCTGGCAATTTCTCACTCTCTTGTCATGTGTTGTTATGGTTTGTCTGTCAGCACACAGACAGAACAAACACAGCCATCCATCGGCTCATGTTTGCCTTATACATGTTTGTGTGCACTGTTTGTATGTGTGGTCCATATGTGTGGTCCATACTGGTTATTCCCAACCAGCCCGTATGGCTGCCTGACGGCCATCCATCTTCAGGCCTTATGTCATGAGGCCTCTTGGAACCATTGGCAGCAGCCAATAGCCACATTGTACTGTGGTGTACATCTCCTCATGCTTTCATGCCAGCAGTAGCCATGTGGCAATATCCGTCCCAATGGCCCCGTCTCCATTGTGTTTCAGTGGCGCTCTGTCACCAAACGGCTGCTAGGTGCTAACCCCAGCTGTCACCACCATCAGTGGATAGCTACCAATCTGTCTTCGTTTATGACTTACGCTCATATCCGCTACCAGCTACATACACAGCAGGCCGCCCCTTACACACACACACACACACGCCTGCCACCAGCTCAGTGAATCACATCAAATTAGCCGAGCGTGCTAGCTCCAAGAACTCGGGGGGCCACTCAAAGCATTAAAAACCAATTGATTGTGCTGCAGTTTGGCGGCTCCCACCACGTGTCGCGTGTTAAACCAATGGAGCGTTGTGCAATGGCGCTCCTGGTGTCCAGGCAATATGGAGGTGGCCGAGCATGGAAGGGGAAGGGGTCACAGCTAGCCTGTCAGACTGTGTATAATACAGCAGAATGGAATAGACACAGTCTATGTATGTGTATTGTAAAAATGTATTAGGTTTCCTTCCAGGCAGAAATAAAGATAAACTTTAAGTCTCCATAGAACAACTATAGTTCTGCTACACAGTAATTAAAGTCCACAAAAGTAAATGTAAAAACAGATATGCTACATTTTATAGGTACTTGTATTTTACTTTTCTGCTGCTTCTACTCTACTGCAATTCAGCAGGATGGATAGATATATAGATAGATAGATAGATAGATAGATAGATAGATAGATAGATAGATAGATAGATAGATAGATAGATAGATAGATAGATAGATAGTCGAAACAATAAAGCGATGAACAGGTTAATATACACACTGCAGCAGTGCTTTTTATGCGTATTCTCAGTCACCTGTACTTTCTTCTTGAGCCTAAAATATCACTCGTCCTCCATTAATGCCTGCTATGAAAACAGTCATGACAAATGATCTGGTTGCAGAGCCTCCACTGGGATAAAGAACACGCTAAGAAATGATTTCCTGACCTTAATAGTGTTAAGTACAGCAGCTCCCACCAGGGCAAATTCAGCTTGTTTGTAAAATGATGTAAAGGGTTGGTAGAGCTGTATGTATAGTTAAAAAGCTTCTAGCTGCTGCTGTGTTACTGCATTGGTTTGATGACTTATTTCTGCTGCTTTTGCCTTTGTAAACTCAAACTCTATTAGAAAATATTGTTAAACAATAATTTGCCGGAAATAACAGATGATGTATTGAATGTTGGTCACTTAAACTATGTTGAAGTTGAGCAACAAATTGAGCGAGAGATCGCTTGTTGCATAGTAAACAGAAAACATTGCAGCATGCGCCGCTTTGGGCAAAAGTGTTTGTTTTTATCTAGACTAGATTAAGTTTGACAAGTCCATCCATACGAAACACTGGACTTGATCCTGCAGAGGAGCTGGCACTTTGTTAGCAGTAAGAGACAGAGAGAGAGAGAGAGGAGGGAACAGTTTTCAAAATTTGTTTATCCCCAATTAATGTGCAATGCACTCGGCATGCAACTTGATCGAAAGTGACAGTGTTTTTTTAAAGTGGACAGCTAAATGAGGATGCAGCTTGTTCTTCCAGTCATTGTTCTTTTTTTCCCCTCTCTATTTATCATCACTTTCTCTTTGTCTCTCATACTGTCTCTCAGATCCTCTAATGCTGTTGCTCTGTTTGGCAGTTAGGTGTGGGATGTCAGAACAGCATGACCGCTTGCCTTCGGTGCTCTTTTCTTTGGTCAGTCAGCAGACCTTGCAGAAGAGGAGAAAACTGTAGAACTGAAAGCCCCAGAAGAAAAACACTGAGACACGGCACCCACCCAGATGCCTAACTGCCTAAACATACATATTTTTTTAGTGCAGAAACACAGTCTTAATGGTAAATCTCACTTACGTACAGATCATCAATCACACGCACAGACTCTCAAATTCACTTTGCACTGCCAAACAGTGCCGGAGTAGCTGCAGTGCCAGCCAAGCGCAGCATTGCTGTCTTTCCCCATGACTTATCCATCCTCTTTTTTTCTTTTTCCTCACTGTATGTGCTTTAAGTGTGTATTTGCTGAAGTGCACTGGCCCTTACATGCTGGAGGTGAATTATTGAATTGCTCTCCGTTGCACCGCAGCCAGTTCTCCCTGGCTTCGGCTGTGAATAGACGCTCACTAGGCCTCTTAGAATTGAACCATAACTATCTGCCCTCATCGGATGGAGGTGAATCGGTGCACTGTGTGATACCCATCTCCCCGCTTGACATGAAAAACGCTCCGCGGATTCAGAAGGGGAACATTATGTCGGCCTCTTGGATTTGACTGGCGAGGCAGAATTTGAGACGGGGCTACAGTCGTCCTTGAGTTGCTCTCACTTTGCTCTTTCTCTCCACTCTCTATCTTTGTCATCCCTCTCTCCCATCCTCGCTCCCTCTCTGCTTCTATCCATACATCTCCCTCTCATTTCTCCCTGTGTTTGTCTCCCTCCACCCATCCATCCATCTATCCTGCCTCTCTTTCTCCCTCCATCTCTCTCCTCTCTGCTGCCCTTTCAGAGTACAACTGCAGCTACTGTGCCAGTGCCAGCAAAAAATCGTCTGCTCGAGGTTAAAGTTTCATTCATGTAAGAGAGATATTGTTGCAGTGCCACGGGATGACTGGCACAGAGACTGAGCGGCTGCATTTTCACTATAAGCTTTTGGATATTACCTCGAATAATTTTGTGATAGTAACAAAATACATTTGGAGACAAAAGCCGATATGCTTCGGTGGACAGGCTTTATTATCTTGCTGTGTTTTTTAATTGGAGTTCTAATCTTTTGTTTTTGCTTTGGTAACCAGAGTAAATATTCTGGAGAGATCCTTGTGTGTGAAATGATCCATTTGTCCACAAAAGACAGTCAGAGAACTGCTGATCTGAGCGTGCAGAGGAATGGACCTCCCATGAAGACATGACAAATACTGTTACATGCTTCATCTAGCACCTTTATCCTCTTTTATACGCACACATACTGTATGCAAGCACGCGCACACACACACACACACACACACACACACACACACACGCACACACACACACTTCAAATCCATCCAGATATCTTGTCCTCCTCAATGACGACAAGTTAATTGTTTCTCTTTGCTAATAACCTCATTAATATTTTGCAGAATATGGATCAGATTAATAAGTCAGATCTCCCTCTTGCTAACAGATACACTTGCACTTATTCATGCACAACAAAGCAACAGCATTTCTATAAACAATCTCAATTCTGGCCATATATGTCCCCATATTTTAACCTGTAATTGTCGCCTACAGCACCAGTAATACTGATTTGAGTGCCAAAAAGATTTTATTGTAATTCAGTCCACATCCTCTGAGATATTGCACATGATTGACAGACAAATGAATCAATAAGTGGAAGGAGACCGATCCTTCATCCCTCTTGTTTTCATTTCATTGTGGAGGACAAATAGACGAACAGTAGATAAACATCTTTGCCAGAGGTGAGAAATCTTTCATCGGCGTCTGGCTCCACATGTTAATCTGTTAACATACATCGTTGTGGCCCCTCAGCTGCTTCATTTTCACAGTAACGATCCCCGTTCTCCCTGTAGGTTCTTGTCATGTTTGCTATTACGCTTTTCTAAACTCCTTTTTTTCTTTTTTTCAAATTCAAACATGATGGCAAAGGCCATGATAAGCCGCTGTCTGAATCAATGTCAGCATGTGAGGCCTTGTTCATTGCCATTCACCAGTGTGCGCTGCTATTTCTCTACTAGTTGAGTTAAAATGAGCAGTTCGCCTTCCTGCCTCAGTCTATGGCACACTGCGTCTAGCAGGGAGTCTGTGTTGGTAATAGTAGGGCTGCCCTAGCAGTCTGTTAGCCCCAAGGAGGGATTCATGCTGCGGATTAAAGTGAAAGACCCAGGATGCTGCCTCCCTTTTAGAGCTTACCCGAATAGAAAAGTGCCTTAGGGCATCTGGAAACCGTGGTCACAGTCGAGGTAGGTGAAGGCGAAGTTATGGGTGGCTATTGTAAACCTTAATAGAGCGCCAATACAGAACAAGATAAAGAAGAGCACATACACACATTCAGACCACGCAGGCACATATAAACATAGAGACAGTGGCACATACACACACTATCTGTACTCATATTATAAAATTCCATAACTTGTGTAATTTTGTGGTTTCCGTGGATACAGTTTCATTGCCTACAGTATATACCCTTCAGGTGGGCAAGCCTGTAGTATTACAGTATTAGGGGTCCCTGGCATTTTGTACAGTATATAGTTACCATTCAATCATCAGCAGATGTTCTATAACACCAGGCTTTCCAGACCAATAACGACCGAGTGAACAGGCTTAGTCTGTGTGTGCGTTTCACTGGAGATGAAGAAATGTCTATGCAGTACTCCCGTGGCGTGGAGCCACAGCACCTCTGCAAGTATCCTCCAGTGTGCGTGTCACATTTACCCCAACACAAAACACACACACACGCCAGCATCAGTATCCAAAACCACAGAACCTCACATGGAGAAACCGACTGTCAAATACAGCAAGGAATGTGTTGAGTCAAACGCGGGTCCTCTTTCATGCGGGCGACACAAGTGATGCTTTGTTTGAGTGGAAGAGTCGGGAATACAGCCTCGGCCATTGTTTGATGTTCTGCCTCTCGTCTCCCCCTCTCTTCCCAATTTTCATATTTCACCTGTCAAGAAAGCAACACTCAGTTTGAAAATGTTCTGTAGAAAATGTTCCATTCTTACTTCTTTCAGTGATTTTGTGTACAATGTCTGAACAGTACAGTACGCTGTTTCAATAACCAGATGCTTTCTTGCCTGAAGTGAGACATCAGGGTCTACAAGGTGAGGATTGGCGTGTGAGCTTCTCTTTGTGGCCTCAGGCTGTTTTCAGTCCGAGCGAGGGCATTGCCACCGCCTGAAGGTACTGATATATCAGCACTGGGTAGAAGCAACAATGTAGATGGGCAATAAGTTGGATATTATTACCTGCAGCAGAAATAGAGATGGGCAAAATGGCTAGCTGTAGGGATGCTCTCAGGGGTTTTTTAGGGCTGATATTGATCACAGTTTAAAAGTCGTGAGAATCAGCTGATTTACAGGATTTTGTAGGAAGCCTCTGCAGAAGAAGGAGGGGGGAAAAAAAGAATGTTTTCTCATTTGTAAGGCTCCATGATGTTCTTTTTTTCACTCTAAACTGACACAGTGCTAGTCCATTTATTTTGAGCAGAGCTTTCATTGCATGTTCAAATACTCAGCATTCTTAACAGGGAAGATAAAAAAATAACAAAATGTCAAAATGAATCTCAGTGAGGTTACAAACAAAAAGGCAGCAATAAACCAAATACTCGGTTCTTTCAAATCAGTGCTAGCACTCGAAACATTCTGCTTATGTGTGGTTGCACAGGAATGTGAAGCACTTCATGTGCTAGATGTCCTTTAGCTGTAATGGATCAGGCAGTAAAAACACTATCTGTGTGACGTTTATGTATTTGTCTTACCCATTTTACAATTGTTGTTTCTGATCAGCAACACTAAAGACTAAGTAATGAATATCAGCTGATACAGATCAGTGCTCCATCAGTCTGAGTGTTGCTATTACTTGTAATGAGTGCTCATGAAAAAAACACTGCTGGCTGTAAGATTTTTTACAAGATTTCTTATTTACTGTACATTGTCTGTGGCCGTTGAGTGTATATCAGCGTATTTAACAACCAGGGGGGTGATATCATCTATCTCCTGTCTAGAGAAGGATCAATACCATCTTAAGCAAGATGGGTTTTTGTTTTTTTGTTTTTTTTCCAGGCACACATATAAACACACACACACACATACACCAAAACATACGCATTGGAGAGATCTGTAAACATCATCTCATACATTTGTAACAGATCCTTCGGTAGCATCCATTGCTCTGTCTCACAGAGGACAAATCAAAAACATATATTGTCTATTTGTGTCAGTTTCTTTCTCATTTTCTCCTCTCTCTGGTTTGTCCGTGGACAGAGCACGCAAAGCAACACACACACACACACACACACATGCATGCGCGTTAAAACCTCCTCTCTCACAGACACTCAGTCTCACAAACACAGAAAATCGAAATCACAAATCGGCTTAACTCTCCCTGACACGTCTGTGAATTAAGCCTTTCCGTTGCTCTCCCTTTCCCATTATAAAGGCATTGTCAGAGTCTGAAACGGTAACAGGTAGCCCACAGCTCCTGCTGCTTCCCTCTGGCTCCTCGCTTTCTCTTCCCTTCTCTTCTTCTTCGCCTCCTCTTCGTCTTTTTCTTTCTGCTTCTTTGTCTCCTCTGGCTTTCTCCCTGTGTGTCCTCAGCCTTTTCTCTCTAATTCTCCCCCTCCCTCTCCCGTGCCCGTCTCTCTTCTCGCTCCCGTCTTCCTCATGACCTCCATCAGCTCTCTCCTTAATCATCCGTCTCCTGTCCTCATGAAGTCTTTCTGTCTGTCTCCTCGTTTTCTTTTTTCCTTTTTCCGTCCGTCACAGCCAGTGGTGAAACGGAACTAAGTACTAGGTATTTTAATGTTTGCTAATTTAAACTTTAAGAAATCTTGTGCTTTTTATTCCACTGCATTTATGAGACAGCTACAGTTACAGGTTCTGATTTTCCATACAAAACAGATAAAAGATGAAATCAGTTCATATAGTGCATAAACTCCCACAACTGATTTCACTACATTTCCTGTGCATTGTCTGATTTATGTATTAACATCATTACTGTAATTGGATAAAGAGCTTCCTGCTTCAAATGGAACCAATAACATGACTCATTTCTAATTTGAAATTCTTGTTACGATTGTTAGTTGTCACTCCTCCTCGTCTTCCTACCCACGCACACTACAAGAAAGTGAATGCGGGAGAAGAAGCTGAGGCTGTCTGGAAGAAATGTCAAAATGTCAGGCAAATCTTCTGTAATAAAATTTGGCTTCCTAAATCACAAAGACTTCATCTGCAAAACAACATCTAGAAGAAAACACATGCAAAGAGATTTGGTGAACATTAGCAGTCTGGTCTTGGTCTTAACATGGTCTCGCACTGCCTTAGTCTTGGTCTTATCTTTGACACTGTTCTGGGTCAGTCTGGTCTTGGTCTTAACATGGTCTCGTCCTGACTTGGTCTTGGTCTTAACTTGGGTTCATCACCTGAAGGTCTTGGTCTTCGCTAAGTGTCGATACACTCTGGTTCTGGTCATGACTCAGACTCAGTTAATGTGGTCTTGACTACAAAACTTATAGAGAGTCCTTCCTAAGTTCTGTGGAATTACTGGCCAGATTCAAACTTATGGTTTACTAAATCAGGTTGCACCATTAAGGCTTTTAGTAAAGTAGTAAAGACTTAAGTAATGTGTAAATCGGTTGCTAATAACCTCCTGTAGTGTTGTAGAGAAAAGACACAAACAATGTGAACAGAAAGTCAATGTGATCTGTGAAACTGATTTAAAAAGGTAAGAGGCCGCTCACTGCAGAGCCAGTGGATAGAGCTTCACCTTGTCAAGCCACACCCCAAGACTGATGGAGGCCTGGTCTGTGTGACGTCCAAATCTTGGCTTTTTTAACCCTAACGCTAACCAGCCTCACTCCTCCTGCCTAAACCTAACCAATCCAACCAACTGTGGCAATGAGTAGGGTATGCCACAGCAAAGTAGGATTTAGGTGTAAATCCAGAGATTTGGAGTTGGACTAGATCAGGCTCTAACCATTTGGCTCTGTAGTGAGCTCCACTTGGTTTATTTGTGTAATATGCATAGATGGTGAAATTTGTGTTGATTATGATTACCGATTATGCTAATTTGACCAACACTGTCATTTAGCCTGATGTTAATAACGTTTTGTAATTTGTCAAATCAAGACTAATTTGAGGTAAATTGTGTTAAATGTGATCAGCGTTAGGTGTCAGGTCAGATACATCAGCCATGGTTCATATAGCCTTTTTTATAACACAAGTTTTGTCAGTTTGTTCTGGCAGTTAGTGGGTGGTTAGTTCTGCAGGTACTCATTCAGGGTTCATGTATCACCAGCATTCACCAGTAAAATAGGGAAATTGTATAAAACCTGAGATGCGAAACCTGTGGTGAAAAAAAGTTTGGTTTTAATTTAGTTTTACTCACTTACAAAGAGCTCATGCAATTGGAGCACTTCTTCCACACACTGATCTCAGCATTCCGCTCTTTCTCTTTGTGCCGAGGTGAAACTCCGGGAAGGATCACATGAAGCCTGCATATCGAGTGGTAGAGGGAGGAGAGAGGGAGTTAGCTGTGTCGTGAATGCAGGGAGTAGACAAGCGATTCTGACAGGCAGTGTCTGCACAGTTTGTTCTCCAATAGGCCCACACAGAGTCACCAATGGGGTGCTCACATGCACACACACACACACACACACACATAGACACTGTCAGTCTCTTTCACACTCGCGCACGAATGCTGTTACACACAGTGCGTTGCAGGCTACAAACACACATAGACACTTGTGCGATCCGGATAAACACACACAAACATACAAAGTGAGAAGAGCAGAGGAAAAGGGCTCGCTTTTGAACACGTTCCTCTCGAGGTTTCAGTGCTGGGGAAATGGAGCTATCCTGACAAGGGATGAAAGAGCAACAATGGTTTCATCACTTTCCCTCATGTTCCACTGCACTGCAAAAAAAGAAGCTTCTAGCGTTCTCATTGGCCCGTTAGGAAAAACATGCCGCGCATTACAGTATACCAAGAGGAAAGTGAGCGAGTGAGAGACAGTGAGGGAGGGACAGAGAGAAAGCATCCTGTCTCTGCAATCAATGAACCGCACAAACCCATATTGTTGACACATCAGCAGCAGTTATTGATGATTTTGATGGTCCAAAGACAATAGTGTGTATTGATCTTGAAAATGTCCCTGTGTTTTGTTCTTGTTTATTGACACTGTCCTTCTTGCCTCCTTTTTCTTTGCCTGGTTTGTCCTCGTGTCAACCCTGTCTGGACTCCACCCTTTTCCTCTTCCTCTGTTTGTTTAGCTTTTATGTATTCGGGCGATTCCGTTTCTTCCCCAACTTTTCTCCACCCTGCCCTCCTGCTTGGTCACCTTTAACTACCAAAACCTCAAGTCTCCGTGCTCCGTTTATACGCCCTTTTACTTTATGTCCTTTTCCACATGAAATCAGCTGGCTAATTTCTTTGATATTCATGTTTGTTTTGCTGCTATTTTTGTGTGTTTTTTTTATATTCCACATGGGCTCCAGGAGGATTATCATTACACCCATTAGGAATTAGAATAAGGAATATCAGAAGATGTGCATATCTACTTCATTTCTTCTGTTCCTTCCGTCATCTCACCATCTCTTTGTCTTTTCTTTCATTCCACCAGGGTGCAGTGATCACGCCAGCCATGGACCACACTATGTCCATGCAGCCTGCCAGCATGATGGGCCCTATCACCCAGCAGATGAACCATCTGTCCCTGGGCACTACAGGAAGTGTGAGTGCTCCCTCGCTGTGCTGCAATGAAGCACGCACATTACACAAACACATAAACACAAGCTCGTTTCCTTGACACGGTCCAGATGAGAGAACCTCTAAGCTGCAAACAAGCTGACACAGGACACACTGAAAAAAGCAACAAGCTTCAGTTGAATCTGCTGTTACAGCCGCCATCTTGTCACAAGCAAACATTTACAGGCATCTTTTATCTACTCCTCAAACGTGCTGTCTCATGTGTGGATACTCTTTATTACACTTGTTTTGCGATTGTTGATTTGTTAATGTAGTGTTTATGTGATCACTTTGCTGCTAACAAACGCAGCCGTTATATTAATTGTCTGAGGCTGATTTGTTGCCTGCATAGCATTCATATTACCTGTTCATTTACTGTTGGGCTAACTGTTATGTATTTTATTCTTCTTACTTTTAGTATGTATGTTAATTAGATTGATTACTGTGTGGTAAATTAAATTGCCGAAAACAGGATTAAGGATCTATATAAAATTTTAAAAAACTGGTCACTGGTGATCGTGAGGGATAGTGTAACTAACCAAAAATGATTCATGCATGTTAAATAATGCTCTAACTTACAAAAAAGAAGCTTAAATTAAGAGATATTAAATGTAGACCTCTCTTTAAACCTCAGTTTGCTTTTTTACACTAAACCTGGATTATTCTGTCGCACAAAAACTTCAGACATAAACTTGAGGACGTTCAACTTTTTGAGATGGATTGCGCAAAATAATCAAGTTCCTCTGAGAAATTTATGGGACCGACTCAACCCAACTGAGTTTTATGATACTGCTGAATTTCTCTCAAGATACTGCTTCAGCAAGGAAACTGGAGATTGGACTAACTGTCAGACATGGCAGTGAAAGAATTGCTGCTGTATCGCCAATGCTCTGACTCCTGCTCAGCCTGACTGGATGTTTTCAAAGGGCGGATGGCTGTAACTAACGAACAAGCTTGCTAGGAAGTTAATGAATACAGAGCAGCTGAACAGTACGTAAATATATTGATTATTTATCTAAATTGGTAAAACATCTCCATATTAATTCAACTTAGATTAACTATATTTTAGTATTAATAAATACTCATTTTAAACCTAGTTTTTATGGTTTTAGCCAATATTTTTTCTCAGCTTCAGTATCACTGCATACTGTAGCTGTCCACCCACAGTGCACATATAGTGAGGGAGGAAAGGACTACAGTACATACAGTTGACATACAGTCAAATATATTGAACTAAAGGACTGTGCAAATCTAATATTAAGAATCAAGTCTGTCTGTGAAACTAGTTGTCATTTTATGAAGGTTTATTGAATTAATAGCGCCTCATTTTACAGAGCATTTCTCAATATTTTGTAAAATATGTGTTATTTGCTAGTTTGATAACGCAGGAAGTAGAATGTACACAGTTTCTTTATAGTGGGAGTCAATAAAGCCTGAAACTAAACCAACAAAAGCTCAGACACCACAAACCTGTTCATATAAAGGTGCCCTTTAAATAGATTTATTTGTCGCTAGCTGTTTCATTGTTACTCACTCTCATCATACCAGTCCAGCAGTGCAGAACATAACACAAAGTCTACGTCTGCTCTCAGGAGTTGAGACAGAAAATTAAACATTGAGAAAGAGAACGGCAGGTGTCCATTATGATGTTGGTATGAGTCAGTAAGAGGAAGTCTTTCATCTTTGGGGAACATTCTTCATTTAGTTCAAAAACAAAGTACACATTGAGTAAGAGATGGATTTTACATTTCCTCTCGAGAAAGCCAAACCTTCTTAGGCTGTCGCCACATGTGCTCTGCCATGGAGCTGCCATATCATTTGTTTTACACTGCATGCAGATATTGAGAGAGCATATTTCCTCACTGATCTTCCACATTAAACAGATTTCCCGTGAAGCTTAACAGTGTGACAGAGCTCTCTATTCTCCACCTTCCTCACTTTCACCCTCTAATTTCTGTTTCTTTTCTCACACTTTCTGTCTCCCCCGCTCTCTAAATCACACATCAAATCTATCACTCTATCAGTTTTCTTTATTCCACACACACACACACACCCGCCGCCCTCTGAACCAGGAACTCCCCCCTGTTTCAGGATCAAGTCGACTTAGAGGTGTCACACAGCTCTGAAGCCTGACTTCCTGCCCTAACCCTGCTGCCCTGGGGGCAGGCAAGCAGGCAGCTTTGGAGCGGCACTACGTTTGATCTGTGTGTGTTTGTGTGTGTGTGTGTCTCTGATTGAAACAGTGCTGTATTGTACAGTTACCCATGTGTTTCCAGGTGAGCTGTCAGTGACTGTGACGCCATGTTGGCTCTGTCAGGAGTGCCCCTACCCTAATCTGTCCCACCTGTGCTAACAGCCAGGATTAGAGACAGGCTAATCTATGATGATGGCTTCTGATGTTTGATGGGTTGCATTATAGTAGAAAGTGGGCTAAGGCTCTCTCTCTGTCTTTTTTTTATTTCTGGTTTACTCTCTTTGCCTCTCCCCTTTCCTGAGGCGATGTGCTGTGTAGCATGACTTCTCTATGTCTGAGCTGCACACACGCCATGCCACACTTGATCATCTATGGGAATGGAGTCACGCTTCCTATAACTCTTAAGCCAGATGTGAAAGCCTTTCATAATTCCTGATTGAGAAAGCCTTTGAGAGGAGGGTTCAGGAACCAACAGTCCGTGTAGTAAACTGGACTTGACACCACGTACTCTTAGAACGCATTCCACAAGTGTACACGCAAGTGTGGTGAGGTTGTTTTGATTACCCCCATATAACACGTGACTTGACCTTCATTACAGAACCAAGCACCTGCCCTGGAGTAACATCTCCAAAGTCAACAACTTATCACGACTGCATCTGGCCGTCGAAGGAGAAGCCACACCCCAGAATACTCTTGGCTCCTCCAGGACTCTCTGCGGCTGTTTGTGTATGGCTGTGGCTTTCCCCGTCTCTCCAAGAAAAGAACCAAATGTTCCCGGTCCGCCCAAGCTGTGACTCTGGTGCGGTGACCTTAGCTTTCCGAGAACGTCGTGTTATTTTGCAGCGAGGAATCGGCCCAGAGGGTTAAGCCCGTTAAAAAGGAGTGGCAAGGAAAACCTCGCCTCGTAATGAGGAAGCATGGATCAGTGCCGTCTGATGGTCACTGCTCTGGAATTCAGCTGCTTCAACCAGAAAGTGTTCTGTTTTCAACAGCGTCTGTAGTCACCCAGCTCAGTTTGGTGACGGTCTGTCTTGAACTATTTGATTACAGAATGCTAAAGAACCTCAGGCTTACTGTTTATGGATGACACACAAAAACACGGCATCTATCTTCACTGATTTAATTTACCATTTTTGGTGCGTATTGTCCCGTTACTGATTTTCTGATCTTCTCAGCACTCAGCAGGAGTCTATCTGTCGCGTTAGCCGCCGCTCATGTTGATGTGCACATGCACTTTCATTTCAGCATTTGTGTGTTAGAGATACAGTGTTTGACATGACAAGAGGTGACCTTCCCTCTGTGTTCTCCATCCTATTCCTGTCATGGCATGTAGAACCCAGGTCTCTGTTGTCATGGTGACAGTAGTGATTGACACATTCTCTGTCCCTGGAAGACAGATTTGTGTGAAGCGCTTTCCTCTATTATCTGGGCTGTTTCCCCTTGGTTTTCTGTGGGGAAGTCTAAGTACAGTATGTTATTCTACATTTCCATAACTGTGCATGGCTATATTTAACCTTCACTCACCCGGGGAAAGTCGACTGAGCGTGCACTCTCTCCTCTTGTCGCTTCTCATTCAAACAGTAACACATGTTGACACCTGGGTGATTCCCAGTACCACTGAGCCGTTAGGTCCTTGTAGGACCTTGAAAGTAATTGTTAAGGGAGGCACAAGCTTTTATGGCATTTTTAAAATTTTACAACACATTTTCAATGTGTTTAAGGGCTCGTGGCCAAGAACTCCGGTGCATGAGTTGTGCCAATCTTAAGAGAATTTTAATGTTCTGAATTTGAAGTTTGTTTGCACATTAAATGCATATGCTTACAGTAAGCACCATACTCTGCAGCAGTCAGATGTTTGCCTGAACCTTGATGATAAAGAACAGCAGTAATTGAACTGTTCTAGTACGTTAACTTCCGTTGAAGCTGCACCAGTCAATATTTTCAAATCACCAATCAAATGACTGTTGTGAAGGGGGTCACTTGTAGTGACAATCACACATGGCAGAGTTCCCCTCATTGGTTTTATAGTTCACAGCTGTACTGTTTGGTTTAGTCTCACTGCTCTGATCAGCCTCCTTTTCAGCTGCAGCATTCAGCTGTTTCCTGCAATAAATAAATAAATAAATAAATGCTCTGTCTACCCAGTACCAAAATGCACAGAAATAAAGTTAGCGACTAGCTGCTGAACACGGACGAGACCTACAAGGAGGTGTCCAGAAATACGCTTAAATACCTGGAAAATTGCTTTTTCCTAGCAACTGCAAATATTTCCATCTTCTGTCTGCGTCTTTGAGGTCTAATAAACGTGTTGAATGCATTTCCTTCCATTTTTGGCACATTATCACCACCTGTAGATCAGTGGAATAATGTCAAACCTTTGGCAGGGCTGCGTATCATGTCAGCCACGTGTGCAAGTGTCCTGCAGTGTGTGTTTGACACAAAAACGGGGGCTCTTAAGAAAAACTGCTCCACATTGCTACTAGGGGTCCATAATTCCACAGGGTACCTTTAATACTAAAATAGTAAAATGATATCCTATAATTTCCCACTGAGAAGAAGGTGTTTAAAGAAGTGATTAAAAAGATGACAGATTTTTTCCAGTTCAAATCTCTGCAGGCGGGGTGTTAACAAAGTTTAGGGGCCAAGATATAGACGGCTTTTCATGGTGAAGTAGTACAGCACTGTGATTCACAGCCACTGGTGTGCAGCTCCAATAGTTCCCATCGTGCTGGAGTCCCACAGCTAAGATCAATAGTCATCAGAGCCCATCCCCACACTGCTCTGCCATTAATAAACTACACTGAGTAGCTGTATGCGCTTGCCTTGACCAACTGTTATCCTCCACCTTGCAGAGGATGTGACAGAACAACGTGTCAACACGGAGGGGATGGATGGATAGATGTGCAGACTGAGTGACAGACAGAGAGGTGGATGATTTATTTAAACATTTAAAGATGCTAATGTGCTGTGCTACATTCCAGGAAACAAAGCAGGAAAGTAAACAGCCCTATCATCCTTGTACCCACCTAACATAAATTGCTTTACACAGTGCAGAGGCCCAAACCACTGTGGTACCAGAGTGGTTCTATCTGTGGTATGGATTTCCGTCCTTGCATTGCTGCATTGCGGTCTGACTTTATACTGTAGTTATAGTTGTATGTCACAGAGAGTGATAGCAGAGAAGAGACTTAAGGAGTCTACTCACACCAGCCTCGTTAAGGAACTATTCAGGCCTCCGTTCATCAAACATACGCACATGCCATCTGTTCCAGACGCAGGTGTGTGTATGTGTGTGCGCATAGATATGTGTGGCTGTGTGCGTGTGTGTGTGACTGTGAGCGTGAAACACCATTTATTGCCAATTAGGGATGCTTTATATTGCCCAAACCTGTCCCCTGACTATGGACAGGGAAGTATTAAAAGAGTTGAAATTGGACAAAAATCATCTTTATCACCATAGCAACCTAATTCACGGTAGCCAGGCTTGACATCCCACTGACTTGCCATAGCAGCGACTGCAGAAATATGCCCCGCTCAACCTGCCACATTAAATAGGTTAACTAATGGTTATGGTAGAAGAAAAAAATCTTATCTTATTAAATTTTCTTGTTAAATCTAATTTAAATTCCTTTTGCAGTCCTGCGGAGAAATATAACATTTCAAATGGACATTCTCCTTTTGACAGGGAGATTTTGATATTGCTAATTATCTCCTGCTTCCCTTCATTTGCTTTCATGCAGCCCCCACAGGTGAGTCGACTGAATAAGTTAATGGGAAGGAGAAGACCAAGACTAAAAGTCCCGAGGAAAATTGGTATGCATGGTTTAGATTCGCCAGGGAGAAGGTCACTTCAACAATCTGATAGGCCCTTTTAGACGATAGCAGGTTGAGAGAAAGGGGGGGGGAGCGAGTGACAGGAAGGTGAGAGGGAAGAAGGGATGACACAGAGAAGTAATGTGGTAATGTGTCAGGAAGTCTGGATATGCCACCTCACCCCCGTCCTGAGTGTGACAGCCCTGGAGGTGTGATAACCTTAAATTCACACGCGCAGACCCACACAGCCATGCGAACGCACGCTAACATCTATCCCAGGGCATCCTCCTGGCCATGTGTAGCGACGGTGGGGGAGTTAATCACCCATGTCCATGGCCTTTAGCTGCTCTCATTAGCGGTGAGCGGTGGAGCCGTACCCGATCCATTAGCAACGCTGCCGGTAATGACACTTCACCAGCACCGCCGGGCCCACGGCCAAGAAAGGCTCCGCAGCCCCGGCACAGCCCCTCCATTACTGCCTCCTACTGCATATTGCCGCCACAGTTTTTTAGCACTGGCAGGGTAGACTGAGAGGCAAAGGAAAAAATTAGACAGAAAGAGAGGGATTGTACTTCCTTTTTTGCCGTGGTCCGGAAAAGCAGCAGGAAGACGAGGAGAGGCGGAGGAGGCAGTCTGGTGGCTTTTATCTGGGATCACATCCTTTGGCGCTGTACTGCTGCATTATCATTCCAAGCCTCTTTGTCTTTGTCTGTCTCTCACAGACACACACACACACGCATGTACTGTCTGTTCCCAACACACATCTGCACACAGGACAACACATGTAGTACATCCACATGCACAGTTGGATAGACAAATAGTGATAAGTCATCTTTTTATGCACAGACGTGTGCAAATTAAACAGCAGCGCGCACGCACACACACAAACTTGTAAATCAGGCTTACACTGGCACATGTGCTCACCACACACACACACATACACACACACACACACACACACACACACACATACACATAGATGCATTCACAGCAAGTCCCGGAGAAAGCCTGACACAAAGTGCTGTGTCCTCATTCATATTGCATGTGAAAGCCCCGTGGCTGTCATGTAACCGAAGTTGTGTCACGTCTGTAAAATGGCCATCATGGAGTGAGCTCGCACCCAGTTAAAAGCCAGGGCAGGCATGACTAAAGGAATATAGGCCACAGGCAACAGACCTCCTGCTCTCTCTTTCCTCTTTCTTTTTTTTTTTTTTATATCTTCTTCTCACACTGTGGTCCGCTGCATTCGGCTGCCTGTGAAGTTTCGGTGGAACAGCAGGAAATCTCTTCTTCCTCCTGCTCCTCTGTCTACATCACACACATCTATTCTGCTTTGCTCTGTTAACAGTGCACCCATATACTTTTAGCGCCCTCTAAAGGATGCTGAGGGCACAGCAAGCTCCCGTTCCAGTGGTTTCAGGGATAATTGCAGTGACGTTCACAGCAGTCTTTCTGGTTTTTGGTATATTATGTCACATGTGTGTGTGTTATATTTATCTGTGTATGGTGTAGCTGGATTTTTTTCTGTGTATGAATATTGAAATGTGTTTTTCCTTTGTGTTTCAGTACATGACTGCTGCAGCTGCCGCTGCGCCTATGCAAGGGACCTACATTCCCCAGTACACTCCTGTGCCTCCAACAGCCGTCCCTGTCGAAGTAAGATCCCCAAAACATGCACACGTTACGTACCAATAAAACAAATCTGCTTGTGTTTACCCAAAGGAGGACATCATTACTCCTGACAGCCCACTCACTTACACCCACTCACTCCATCCGTTCCAAACTTGCTCGCCACATCCACAGATCAAAACAGTCATTAAAGAGACAGATTGCATTTGAAACACGCTGTAAATTGCTCTTATTCTCTCTAAACTAATGGCCTCGCACCACCGGCAAATAACGAGGATGAAAACTGCAAGCAAAGCAGGATGAGTCAGAAGTTTTATAGTATTTGGGGAAAGACATTTGAAGTGCGACGCAGACTTTGTCACTTTTTCGGTGGTTGTCTGAGCTCCTGGCAGGTTCGGGCAGTCCAGCCTGAGAAATGATGAACGTGAAAAGTAGGCAGACCGGTGTAGAGAGAGAGAGAGAGAGAGAGCGGGCCGGCTGTCTGGCGGCTGACAGTGCAGTCGTATTCAGATGGACTATCAGTCGTGTATCAGATGACAGGAGCTGAAGTGAGACACAGTGCCAGCGGTGCTGTCTCACCACCACCACCACCACCACACACACACACACACACACTTCTACCTAGCTGGAACACACACACATCCGTCAGCCACGGAGCTCTGGTTAGCCCACCAGCCACGGACAATGACATCCTCCTGACAGACCTATTAGTCGCTGATACCTCCCCAAGCCCCCTCAGAAAGTTCCTCATGAAGAAGTGGGACGGAGGAGAGAGATGTAGTTGTAGTGTAGCCCCTGGCGCCTCTTACCTTATTTCATCCTCACCGTCGTCCCCTCAATGCCGGCGTCAGCAGCGGGGTGTATATCACTGTATCAGCCCAGTGTCTGCGGGGCTGATGTATGGACGGGACGCAGCATCCTTGAGAGCTTGTTAAAGGTGATTGAGATGACTCAATGATGGGGGCTATCGGTAACGCTAGACACATAAAAAGGCTAAGAGGTTGTTGTGATGAATTCAGTGCTCCTGGTCGTCTTGAAAGATGTTTTTTAACTTCCAACATATCTCCAAGCAGTTTGGCTCATTTGTACTTTTTATTATGCGGACATATTTGACTCTGACACATGAATCACCGCGCAATGTCAAATCACAGTAAGGTGATGTAACTGATTCATTCTTTGTCGTGTGTTATATTTAATTTCCTCTTGAGTATGTTCATGGTTATATAAAAGAAAAATATTCTTTTTCTTCTTCGGGGCTTTACTGAAGCTGCATCTTGAACTGTGACTTGAGTGAAATGAAAGATTCAAAACAGCTATTTGCTGCGCATATACTGTGCATAAATGGAAATGTTCCGAACGTCTCCATCATTATTTTTTATGCATTTCTGACATACAGTGTACTGGCATCTCTGGATGGAAAAGTTTGATGTTTTAAATGAAGTCATGTGGGTATGAGGAATGCTTGTCTACGTGGCATGAATTCAGAGTGATGGACCTGTCTGCCTGAGAACTTAATAATAATTTTATTTGGTCTGCTTTTATTTCCTGTCAAAACAGTTTGCTTTATTGCGTTATGTATTCTTATTTATTACTTTTAAAGACACAACATCCTTTATAGTTAGACTGAGACTTGATTGAGTTGAGTAAAAGCTCTTTTAACAGCAACAGAGGACAATTCCTGGTCTAGGACAGATGTGCAGAGCAGACACAAGTGGACTTTTACATGTTTCTGTCACATACTGTTCAACAGGAAGTGCTAAACATTACAGCAAGATGCTTGTTAACGTTTCGAGCTGACACATTTCCTCCTGTGTGCTCCTCAGGGAGTGGTGACGGACGCCTCCCCCCAGACAGTGGCTCCCTCATCACAGGAGGTGGCTGGTCAGCAGCAACAGATCCAGGTGGACAGCGCTGCCGACCATGTTCCTGCTTACTCATACCAGTCCAAGTAAGTCAAACAGTGGCGAGGGGCAGTTGTTGTCAACCATTTGAACATGGTATTCTCTCATTAGAGTGTTTTTATTTCCTTTATTTATCATTATATTTTTAATTGTGAGCAGTATATATTGTGTAATGGAATAAATACTTGGGGACAACCGTTTATCCCGTATTTATCCCTTTAATATCTGTGTGTGTATGGTTGTGGTTGGTAATATTCCAATCAATGAACAGGTCAGCTTTATGGTCATATTGGATTTGTATATATTCTTTGCATCCATGTGATGTGATGTCTCTCCTGGTAAGCGCTGTGTATTTATATCAGGTCATTTTGAGGTCTAACACATCAATTCTGCCGCAAACAGGTTTTTCTCTCCCTCAGTGAGCGTGACTTGTGTTAGACGAGCTTCCTGTCTGTGAATCATTCGGTGAACTGAAGGGATATTATCATACCAAATGAGTTTCTGAGATGTTTTCTGCTTGTGTAACGACAAAAACAGTCAGATTGCGAGGTGTTTCTGTTTGATAAATAGTTTTAGTTAAGCGGCACAGTGCAAAATAGTTATGTGGAAATTAAATTAAATGAGAGTACTAAGAGACGCAGCAGTGCCATTATGAAATGACTCAAATAGTTCCTGGCTGCTGCTGTCATTCGCTTGTCATTTTGGCAGCACTTTTTGCTTCTCTGACCCGATCAGAACTGTTTAACATGCTTCATTTTGCTTCAGTCTTCTGACTGTGCTGTCAGCTGTCAGCTCTATTGCTTTTCTGTGTTTGTAATATTGTGCTTTGATTACAACCGCACACCGCTCTCTCTCTCTCTCTCCCACCTCTCTCTGTTTTCTCCTCTTTCATCAGATAGCAACGGCCTGAGCGAATGTTCCTGTGACAGCGTTGCCTTGAGACAGAAGGTGGCTGCACTGTGAATGTGAGGAAAAGAGAAAAGAAAGAGATTGCTTCCAGATTGCCCAGGCACCAAAAAAGAGACACTTTTTTCATTTCCTACCTGGCCTAAGAGTAAAAAAAAAAGAAGAAGAAAGAAAGAAAAAAAAACGCAAGAAGGAGGTAAAGAGTGCTGAGGAAGGGGATGGGGAAATTGCTGGGCACAGTGCAAAGAAGTGAAATTGTTTAGTCTGGGAACCTGCCTGAAGGGCTGGGCTGAAGCTTGAAAAGTTTCTCAAAGAAAAATCTCAACCAGTAAAAAAAAAAAAAAAAAAAAAGAAGAAGAAAAAAATCAATAAAAAATGACAAAAAAAAAAAAAAGGTTGAATGCGCAGGTAGGTGATGAAGTTTATTTTGTAATTAGAAAAGGGGAGTCAAGTTTGAGATACACAGAGATTGTCTTCCTCAGATATTAAGCTACAATTTTCTTTTCACTCTTTTTTATGTTCTAGTGTTAAATTTTAGTTTTCTAGATATATTTGAAAACAAAGTGTTTTTTCTTTCTTGAATCTTCATGGCCTTAATTTGAAGGGCGCCAGAAACTTTTTACAGAGTTAAAGTCTGACGTCTGGTTAGGAAAAAAAAACAAAAAACAAAGCAAACAAAATCAGTCTCTTGGACCACACGGAGGGTACAAGACACTGGATGAGTTGTTCTAAAGAGGAAAAAAGAATCTATCACATAAGCTGTACAGATTTAATAGAGAAGAGCTTTTTTTCGTTTCTTCATTAGAAGAAAACTTTGATAATTATTATGTCAGAGGTAACTAAGTGTCAGAAGAAAACAAAATGTCTGTTGGGGAAAAGACTCTGGGGAGGGTAGTGGGGTGGGGGGGCGAGCTTTGAAGAGATTTTTCACAATGAGGAAAAAAAAATGAAAACATAAGAAAAACATGCTGCATTGTGGATGCAGTCTGTTGCAATTGCTGAACATGTTTTTTATTATCATAATTATTATTTTACATGGCAAAGTTGCTGTCAATGACATTAGTGCTTTTTATCTGCCACATTTTACCTTTTTTATGAGCTTTAAGATGTTTTTAGCCCGCTTTGCTTGTCACACTGCAAAAAGAGAAAAAAAAAATTGAGAAAAAAAAAAGAAGATGAAAAAAATAGATATAAAATGAAAAAAAAAAAACTACGGAAAAAATTCTGGCAGTGAAATAAAAATTCAGTAGATTCAGTAGGAGCTTACGGTTTAAACCAATCAGTGCAAAAGCAATAGAAGAAATTGTTGACAATTTCTGTAGTCTTTCCTAGTTGTGGATCAAATGCAGCCCATGGATGGCCATTTTTATACCAAAGATGAAGAGACACTCTGAACCAGAGTTTTTTTTGTTCCGTTTTGTTTTCCTTTTCATTTTTCAGTTTGATTTTGTTGTTGTTGATGTTGTTGTTGTTGATGATGTTAATGTTGATATTGTTGTTGTTGATGTTGCTGTTGTCGTTGTTTTTTATTTGACCTTGATGGCCGGACCAGTCCTTACTATCCTTCCTTCTTAACATCTTCTTTTCACCGGGTTTAAGCTAGTTTTCCACGGTTGTCCAAGCTGTCACACACACACACACACACACACACACACACACACACACACACAAACACACACACAAACACATCTAAACATGCACACACGTACTGTAAAAACTCACGTACACACATCAAACAGTATTTAAAGTGTGATGCAACCGTTGGCAGCCCAACCTTGTTTTCTATGTCTCATCACTTTTGCGATTCTTTCACACACCGTGGGTGCATTCCACCTCTCTCTCTCTCTCTCTCTCTTTCTTTCTTTCTTTCTTTCTCTCTCTCTCTCTCTCTCTCTCTCTCTCTCTCTATCTATCTCTCTCTCTCAGATCCTGCAGGGAAAACTTTAGGAAACAGATTGGGGAATGTTGCTCGCTACGCTCCGACACATTGCTTTCAGCTTTCTCCTGTTAGTTATTTCTGTCCTCGGTCTCTTTATCTCTTTAATTCAATTCAACCATAACTCAACCATTTCTCAGCAGACTGAGCTTCAGTGTTGAACTCAACTCAACGTTTGACCACATGTTAATCTCACGTGGACATCACCAAACCTAGGTCACTTTTTTTGGGTATGTGGCCCACCCAGTATACCAGATGAGTGGTGTTTGCTGCATATTGCACATCAGGTAAGAAAGCGTTCAAATCTGACTTTAGAAATCATTGCATAAACTTTATTGTATTTAATGGTACTGACATAACCAGGCAGCCAATTTTTTTAGTCACTGTGGAGAAGTCATAGACATGCTTAAAAAGATTCAAAATTTTACAGAAATAAGCTAATTCACTCCTGAGACGAGAAGATCGATTTCACTCTCTCGTCAGTCGGATAAATACGAAGCTACTGCCAGCAGCTGGTTAGCTTAGCTGAGCACAAAGACTGTAAACAGGGGGAAACAGCTAGCCTGGCTCTGTTCAAAGGTAACAAAATCCGTCCACCAGCACCTCCAAAGCTAATTAACACGTTATATCTCGTTTGTTCATTCAAAACAAGGTGTGGAAACAATACAATATTTTTCCAGGAGTTAATGTGCCAGACTGTTTCTTGGACAGGCACAGTAATGCACTGAAGTCTTGTCATCACCGTGAAGGTTGGCAGGCAACCAGAGACTCCAGCAAATTACAGCGAAGAAAAGTGGCACAATTCCTTTAAAACACATCAGAGAAGAAGCAGAATTGACTTTTTTACTCACTGAGAGAACCTCTCAGCAATCTTTGTTTGCATTGCGAGACTACCATCACTCTGTGACACTAACAAGGCACAGAAGAGATGTGTTTAAAGGCTAGAAAAGGGCCTGTCTTGAACATCCCCCTGATCATTTGCCCAACACAAGCAGGGGAGGTCAGCACACCTGTGGGAACTAACTAGGCTCCTCACCAGCCATAACAAGATGTTGATGGCAGCTCTTTCCTCGACCCCACCACTGAGTGTCAGTTACACCCCTGGTTGTCCCAATTTGTTGCACAAACAACCCTGTCTCATCTTAACCTGTCTTTCCATTGGGGGGCCGTGTGAGGTTTTCAGTGATTTCATCTCAGTGGATTGTCCCCCTGAAGAAATTGCCTGTGGGACAGCGACCATTTCTGCTCCCATTACAGCAGCCTTTGTGTCTGCTCTGTTCGCCCATGTCCACCAGCACTGCCCCGCTGTGGCGCTACAGCGCTAAAAAGACCCGTTTTTTTTTTTTTCACTGCTTCACTGGCACCATTAATGTGCCATGGCCAAGCCGGGCTCCTTTTGCTCTCATTTTCCTTCATTCTCTCCCTCTTCCCCCACTCTCTGAGGTTTCTTCTCTTTATTGGATGGTGCAGAAGCAGAACCACAAACCAATTTCAGTCACTCTCGCAATGAGGCTTGACGGGCCAATTTGTCTCCCTCCGGGGCAATAGGATCCACTCCAGTGTCCCTCAAAAGACCCTTTTCTTCCAGACAGAGGGAGCTTTTTGTTTGGTGACAATTGCAATTGAGCTCTTGCAGTTCATGTGACTCATTCAAATCGAAGTCCTGCGCTGCATTTCGGGGGGTGGGGGTGGGGTGGGGGGACATGATGGCATGTTGTGCACATTACAGGCAAGCTATGTCATCATGCGTGGCGATGTTTGTAACGAACAATCAAATTGTTACATCGAGTGCCTTGAAACAAAGCTTCCAAATGATTCCAAATTATCTGTGTGATAGTTAAAGTAAAGAACAAAGCACATGGAAAAAGCTTGTCTGATTCAGCTGTGCTAAAGAAATGCTACACAATATCGAAGCCACTCTATGGTGCTAAATGGGAAGCAGTCTCGGGCTTGTGCCTTCATTGTGTTCACTGATGTCTGTGACAAGCTGGCCACTGTTGATCATTTGGCCATGAACTCGCTCCACCTGTCCACTTGATGACGAAGAAGAAGAAACGCAGCTTCCTGAAGTGAACTACACCATCAAAGCCATACGTCCATGATCTTTCTCCTCAGTCGCAATGTAAATACCTGCTGTAAGTTATTTTCTTCCACCCACCAACGGAAGTCAAAGCCAAATGTGCCATTCAAACTGTCTCTCGATGACCGTTCAGCTGTTTATTGTCCAATCAAATCAACACCTGCCCTTTTCTTTTCATCTGCTCTGACACTCAACATCTGCCTTCACTTCCCTCAAGGCTCTGATTTGCTCTTATCTCCAAAGGAATGATTCTTTGCCACATAGCAGTTTCTAACAGCTGACAAATGTTGGGTTTTAGAGCTCCCTGGACTTCCCCTCATCACTCATTTGTTCATCATTGTCACATGAACTCACTGTAACCATTTCGAGTCATTTCAAGTGTCCTATTTAAACAATGGAGCTGCTAAACTATAACTTTACCAGTTTTAAGCTAGTATGTGTGTGTCTGTGTGCGTGTGTGTGTGAGGAGTTGGTTCAACTTTCAGTGAGGATATGAACACAGCATAGCTATAACCAAGTTCTCTAGACTTTTACAGCTGCTGTTTTATAGTAGAGAAGACATTTTGGAGCTTAATAGGACTCATAATGCAGGAGTTGCACATCGGAGAGCAGAGCATCCTACAAATGGCCTAGATTCAATAGTAATAGCATTATGGGTACAGCCAAGAGATTATGGAAAAACTGCACAACAAAGAATATCAGCTCTATTTTGCTAATGGAAATTCAAGTAAGAAAAAGATGTTAGGGCAGGTGTTTGCTTTTGGTGTATGCTACCAATATTTTACAGATCTGAGAGATTACCCGACTGAGAAAAAAAACAGAAATGGCTTTTTTCTTAATAGCACAATGGCATAATGTATCTTTTCAGAATACCAATACCTTTGTGGAAGTGTATAGAAGGCATGCTTGCAATTTTAAGGAGGCTGTAGCAGAAACACTCTGCTCAGTCCATGTGTCAGCACAAACCAGGAGCCAGCTATACCAAGAGAGAAAGTGTGTGTGTGTGTGTGTGTGTGTGTGTGTGTGTGTGTGTAAGGAAAGGAGAAGGGGATCATTAGCTCCTGTTGCCGGGCAGAAGTGGTCATTGCCTGGAGATTCTCCGTCTTTATGCGGCACTGTGTCCCCTTAAAGAACTCCAGGAGGTGACAAGCTTGACCCGTCGCTAATTAGGAAACACACATACATTTCCACCACTCGACATCCATCCGTGTCTCAGCTACATCGCCTTCCTTCTCCTTCCACATCAGCGTCCTCTTCAGCTTTAGGTAAGAAGTCAAAGACTTCAGTCTGCTGCTCTTTCATCATTTTAAGGATCTCACCCACTCTTAGTGAAGATCCAGGAAACCATTTTACTTCAACACGACCTCATGTCTTCTTGTGTTCATTTTGACACTTCTCACTAATCTACACTGACGCCGTACATGTGGCCCATGCATGCGAGCAACGACCACTTGGTGAAACATGACGCTGCCACCAATATCTTTGTGAAACAGGCTCATGGATTACTGGAAAAGTTGTCACTTTTGCATTCATTATTTCCTGTTAGCAGGGATAGTGGGTTGGACGTCTTTGTTGGCATTTTACTGAGTAAAAGTCAGGATGATATTGTTTGCTGCAATAGTACCAAAAAGTTTATGCAATCAAATATTATTTAAAATGTTGTAAAGTATATTTTTCTGAGATTATCCATTTATCGGTGACAAAATATGAATGATCACAATGCAGTAAATCTCACTCATCTGGTGCCCCAAGAAAGTCTCATCAGACGCTCAGAGTTGTTTGACGCAGGAGGATGTTAGAATACAGTTTGGAGCGAATGAGGGGAAATGCAACATTTTATTTCCTGTCGGGCCTCTTCAGATAACACACACACACACTCTGCAAAGTAAACTTGATCTTCTGTGAGTTTACCTTCTCTGATATACCTGATTAATACAGAGCTTGAGACTTTATCTACATCCTGGTTTCCTCCAGTGTCAGTTCTTCAAGGCGAGGTGCTTTTCACTGCCTTTTTTAAAAAGAAAAACAGTTGTCACAATCCGTCCCTAACTCACCGTTTCTCACGATCACTGCCGCCATCCTTAAATCTGACATGTTCCAGAGAGTCATTTATGCAGTGTCGCTTCCCCCACTGTCGCAGGAGTAAACTCATTAGAGGATTTCATGTCATCCTCAGATGCCGCAAGGCTTTTACAGATTCATCCTTATTAACGGAGTCGTAGCCATTCCACATCCATTCTCATGGGTTAGGAAAACAGTAGTTCAGAGTTACTTTCACCGCCTGTCTCCCACAGAGTGTAAAAGGAGAACCGTGGCTCAATAACTCATCACAGACCAGCACATACACACTCACACACACACTTTCCACACACATAATGCAGTGGGAAAATTGCTCAAACTACCCCCCACAAGAGCGAGGCCCTGTGCTTTTTAATTGATGCTTCGGTCCACCTTTGATGAGAGCTATCGATTGGCCACAACCCCAGGAGCTCAGCCAGCCAGCCAGCCAGCCAGCCAGCCAGCACCCCCTCTGTTGGAGTTCAAACAGCTCCCTGAGAAATACAAAAATCCAACAGTCACTAGGAAATGGACGACCCAATTGTTTAGAGATAGCCAGCACAGAAAGAGTGTTAGGCATTGGATTCATTACCAGATTAAAAAAAAAGGAACTATTTATTAGGACAGCAGAGCGGTTTTTAATTTGTTAGTTTTTCTCTTTTTGTTTGTTTTTCACTTTTCTTTGTTTCAGCGCCGAGGAGGACATGGTCACGCCTCGCACACGCTGCTCAGTGTGTGTGATCTTTGAGAAACTATCTGTACATCTGTGGATGTTAGGATTTGACTTGGGTTTTATGAGTTGTTGTTTTTTTTCTCTCTCTGATGAAGCTTTCAATAAAAAAATGTGGAAAAAAGCACCAAAGAGCGCTGTTTTCTTTTCATCTGCATCGCAAATGATCGCGTTTCATCACAGCTAGCTGTTTTCCCGTCCTCAAGCCATTATTATGGAAACATTTATTATGCACCAAGCGTCCTCCGAGGAACACGCGCACACACAGAACACACCATCTTCCCCCATAGCCTATTATCTATATGACTAAATTGTAGTGGGAAGCGAGAGGAAGCCCTTATTATCATCCAGGCTGATGGCACCTGCTGCGCATTGACCTTGGTCCCTCACATCCTCTCATAATTACAGCCTTCACAAATGGAGCTAATACCTCTCGATGGGATTTCCCACATCACAGCTCACACACACTTGATTGGGCGTAAAGTGGTCATAATCAAAGATGGAGGAGCCTGCTGGAGGAAGAAGTGGATCGATGGCAATCAATCTTCCCTCTTCACTCTCATTTAGGCCCAATCAATTGCTGTCCTTGTCACCTCCTGGGGACCCCTGTTCTGTCAATACTCACGGCTGCACAGTAGCCAAGTTTCCACTGCCTGAGACGTCTCTGCAAGATCAAGGCAACAAGGCCGGCACTCCAAGACAAAGGACATCTTAATAGAGAACAATTGACTGCTTGGATTAGACGGAGTGTGTGTGCATGTGCACTCAAATGTGCGTGATTGGCCCGTCAGGAGGAACAGCTCCCTTTCTTTTCCTTTTTTTTTTTTTTTTGCATCTGCTGATCTAAGAATACACAGCAGTATCTCAGTGCTTGACAGAGATAACTGCCGGTGTGGTACATTTACAGCAATTTAAAACATTTTACTGCTCTGAGAGACTCCGACGCGGTGCCACGGTTTTCTCCAACACACACTCTATGTCTGTTAAATCTGGGAAAATGCAGTGGGAATCCTTTATCGAGTGAAATGCCACAGATCCAATCTCACTCCCTCGGAGCCAGGCAGCCTCCTTATCTGGACTTATAGAGATGTAGCAGCTGAGCACCACAAGGGTGCAGCATACCAACACAGATGTTATCTGGTGTGTTTATTTCACAGAGGAGCGAGAACCCCGCCATACATACACACACACACACACACACACACACCACCATCACCACTGGATACAGATCAAGGACATCTCCACTGGGTGAAACACGACAGCACAACCAGCCTTCCCATCAGGCGTTTGCCATCTGCTCAATATATACGAAGATTAAGGAAGGAAAAGCTTAAACGAGCATTAAAATATATGTCTGACTCACAGTACAAATTGTCTGATTGATGTGCATTTATATAGGATAAGCAAGATGCTCTTTGAGGGGCCCCTGGACGCAGCGTTTGGTGTTGATAAGGGAGCTGATGGCAGGAGCTTCACAGTGACATCTGTGAATTCTATAGAGGCCGATCAGTTCCATGTGCGTTTAACGGCGCAGACCTGAAAGAGAAAGTAAATTTGGAGTTTCATTTTTTTGGGACAATAAATGAGATGACAGCAGGTCACCATAGCAAGAAAAATGATGAAAAACGGATGCTAATTTTGTTTATCTGGGTGTCTTTAATGCAACCCTGCACTCTGAATCATCCAGATGTATTAAACATGACCTATGTGGCACACAACAAGCACCAGGATATCTATCTGCTTACAACAAATGATCTGTACAGACCTCTGGGGTGACAAGGTTTCAGGTTTCAGGTTCCAGCTAGTTGAACACAATTGATTTTATTCCAGACCAATCTAAACCGAGGATTCAGTAAAATTGGGCTGATTGGGCCTGAGACCTTTAACGACCCTGAGCTTCCAGGTGCAGGCCGAGCATTTTTTTTTTTTAACATCCAATCAAGAATCTGTGATCGTCAGCAACCACAGACACACCTGGTGCTCCCTTATTAGTTTCTACTCCACTAAGAGAGACGTAATTAACCAACAGGGGGATCTGCACTGCTGAGCTAAAATCTAAATAATGCCCAAGAGGGGTTTGGTGTGTTTTGATGGGGAATTCATTATTCGCTTAATCTAGTAATATGTGAATGCAACATTAAGCCAGTAAACCTCAATACAAGAAGAAAATGTGGATATCTCATTAGTGGTGAAATGCATGATTCATATTTATACATCGTCGAGGTCTATTAGACTAAGGAGGAAATATTGCATCAGTAACATGTCTATAATCTTGGCACAAAAAAAAAAATACTTGTGTGATCGTCTGCTCGCTCGTCTTTGGCTTTGTTGGAGCTCAACGTAGTGATGTTGCTGTTCTTAGATCTCAGCAATTACTTTTGTTAGTACAGTGGTGTCACAATTGACAGAAATGCTGTCCAAAATTATAAAATGAGTGTAATAAATGTTTACGTTTAAAGCTCCACTAATCAAATATTTTTATATTCATTTCTAGAAACTCATCTGAACCCTATCTGGATGTAAATGCAGAATCTGTAGGCAAGACACCATCTGTATAATGGACTAATCACATTTGAGTGGGCTTTGGTTGCATGCAGGTCATTGGTTGAAATGCAACCTGGGACCCATCACTATCATCTGATGACAATTTAGCATTTTGTTCTTTTCTAAAGTTATGTGCCTTCATGTGCAGATATCTGTTCATAGAGATTAACTGAATTGTGTCATTCTCACCATCTCACATATCAAGTCGTGAACTGGAAAACAGAGAAGATTGAAACCCATAAATCAGATGGGGTGATCAGGTGATTTTAGCTTGGTGTGGAGGTTCTGTCGCCAAGCAGCCAAATAAACTGCTTAATGCACCTTTAAATCTGCCCGGTTATTGTTGAACAAATTTAACCCCTTTGGCATGTATCGATAAACAAAGTGTAAACATCTTCACCAGATGTGTTCCTCAGGCCGACAGGAGAGCAAATGAAAAACATGCATGTCTTGCTCTACATCTACAATAGAATCCCTGTGGTAACACACACAGTCAGACAGCAGCTCCATTTCAATATTCCCATGATGAATTACTATCATTGTGTTGCAGGATTTGGGAGTGCAGCCAAAGCCTATTGAAGTTTACAATGACATTAGTGGAACAATTGTATCCCAGGAGATCCTGGGGGCTGCACAGGAGGCATTGTTCCCCAGGTGGCACAGCGATGGGTCTGTGCCAGGGGCCCAGCTCTGTTCTCAATATGCTGATGACAATAGGTGTTAATTGAGGATGTGAAAAAACCCCAGCATCTCATGATTTTTACATAAATGCACCACTTCCTGTCATAACCATTATGTAACCTATCAGTTTGACTCACAGTAGGTTGTTTTTAAGTTCATCCATGCAGGGTGACACATGCACACACGTTTCTTCGTGATTATCCAGGTTTAGATATTTTAGCCTGTCTGATCATCTGACTGGTTCATTACATGTACTTTGGTGAGTACAATGGCCATTTGTTATGACCACGAAACATGAATCAAATGAGTCCCAGAATTACTCTTTAAGGTAACTCACAGTCAAAGAGTGACTTGAAGGAAAACATGTGTTTCCTCAGGCAGCAAAGATGCAGAGGCCAGGAAGATACATTTTTCTTTTCTTTTCTCTTTTCTCTCTTTTTTTTTATTTATTATTTTTGGGGCATTTCTTGTAATTTTATTCGACAGGGACAGTGAAGAGGCAGACAGGAAATTGGAAAGAGTGAGCGGTTTGACATGCAACAAAGGTCGCCTGCTTCATTCAAACTGCCGACGGTTGCAACCGCTGTAACCATCCAGATACCAACGCGCCCAGGAAAAGAATGATTTTTCATTTTCATGACGGAAATACATGTCCAGGTTAAGAATTTGGTTATTCTGTATTCCATTAGGTTATTTTAGAACGAGCTACAGGATTTCTTTTACATGCTCCAGTCCAGTGTGTAGAATTTACTGTAGTGGCACCTAGCAGTGAAGTTGCAAACTGCAACCAAATGAATACTCTCCAACACCTTACCCTCTTCTTCTAAACATGCAGGAAAAACTCTGGCTGCCAAATTCACCTAACAAGCAAAAGTCCATATCTAGATCAGTGTTTAGTTTGTCTGTTCTGGGCTGCTGAGAAATGGTGGTTCAACATGGTGGACTCCATGGAAGAGGACCTGCTCTCACTGTATATACAAAGGATTCATTTTAAATCAACAAAAACACAGTCATTCTCATTTGATTATACATTAATTAAAACATACTAATAAATATTATTTTCCATTCCTGCCAATAGATACTCCTAGATCTTACACACCGGACGTTTAATATGTGCAACACAGATGAAGTAATTCTTCAAAATCTACAATTAATTCCAGTCAGACATCAGACTTCAATTCAAACAATTTGCAGATTTGTATTTACTAAGCGAGCGCACTTAGCTGTTCAAAAGCTATAAGCTGTTCTGCTGGTTCCGTTTGTATGAATTGGATCTGGTTTTGGCCAATAGGGAGGAGATATGCCAGTTATCATCTGGCAAGAGACCATTATCAGACTGGGAGAGCTCAGACCAGAAAACTCATCCAACAGATAGACACAAGAGCTGCAGTTCAGTAGTACATAAAACAAACAACAAATCAAGATATCGAATTTAATTATGAAAGTAATAAGAGTTGTGTGTGTGTGTGTGTGTGTGTGTGTGTGTGTGTGTGTGGGTGAGAGTGTGCAAGTGAATATGTTTGGACAGGAGCTTCCCAGCAGGCCGGACACAAGAGCTGACCTTTACTCTCTTTCCCACTGAAGCTGAATTGGTAACAGAAAACAATAGTTTTTGCTTTGTCTTTGTGTGTGTGAGATCGAGAGAAGGTGGGGGGCACTGAAGTGCGCACAAGAAACCAATAATTTGTATGCAGGAAACTCATGGTAACTGTATAGAGACTAAGAAAAGCACGACTTCTCCCAGATGATGCTCTTAAAATATAAACACGCGCTCACTACTTTAGACTTTCGAGAAGGGAATATAATCAGATCTGTATACATGTATACTGTATGACTCTAGAGTATATATATGATCCAAAGGAGGAAAATCTGTCAGAGCTTTTTGGAGGGAATATTCGGAAGTATATAATACTTTGGATGATTGTTGCTCAAATATATACCTACTGTGTGATCTGTTCTATTTGCAGTTAGAATATTAATTATCAGCACAGTCACACTGAAACTAAACTAACGTTGCACGTTGTACGTTTCTAATTTGACTTTTTGTTTTGAATTTCCTGTCAGAGTGCACGATCAGGGGTTCCCCTGTTCTAAGACACAGTGTGAGATTTCTTCTCAAATAAAACCCCCTGATTCAGACAATACTTAAGATAGCTCTTCCTTCCTAATGACTGAATTTGCAGTTTTGCAGTATGTCAAGTGTGATTGTGGGCATTCAATAAGTCCTTGTGCTGGTGAGTGAAAAGGATGGGTAAAAACGAGGATAAGGAGGGTGAAAATGGGCTGAAAAATGAAGTTGGCAGTAAGAACTGAGAAAGAGATTTTGTATACAGAGAGTAGAGACAGGTTTAGAGAGTGGAGACAGGTTTGTTTATGTTAAAATAAGAGAGAATAGAAAGGAAAGAGTGGCAAGGAATGGGAAAAACAGCAGACAGGGGAGACAGTGTCAGAGAGAAAAAGACAAATGGAGAGAAAAGAGTGTGAAGATACGGCAAGAAATAAAGAAAAGAGAAGATTCATTGTTCACCTCCTTTCTTCCCCCTGCGGCCCATTGGACCTTGAGGGCTGTAAGACGAAATCCTAATAGCTCAGTATCACCTCCAGGCCAACTGATGTGATCTACAGCAACAGTGTGCAGGTGGATAAACAGTCCTCCCGGTAACAAGAGGAAGACCACACATGCTCCAGGGTCCGACCTGGGCCCCCGGTGCCGCAGATTTGTGGGACCGTAATGGGAACATGTGTAAGCTACTGACATGTGGGGTCGTAAAAAACCCAGCTCCGACTCCAAAGGTCTCCAAAACACCTCATTCCCTCCAGATGTGACCCTGATGTGTTCATGGGGAGAAACATGATGTTTATTTTAGCAACACTGTGAAAAAACACCCCCTTCAACAAACTGCAAATCAACATTGATTAGGTTTATTTTTGACTTTTTGGAAAAAGTCATATCAAAATAGTATAGTATGGAACTTTGGTATCGTGATCACAGTGAAGAATAACAGGGGATGCAGTTAAAGTCTCTGGGAAAAGTTGACCTTAAGTTTTTTTTTTTTGTTGTTGTTTTTTTTTTATCAAGGTGAATTGTTTAAAATGCTGTTCATATCAAATAAAATTAAAACACTTTATGACTTAATAGTTTCACATTTTGGTAGAAGAGCATAGTTGCTATCTTACTGAGTCATACCACTTTCTCCTCTGAAGCTGTATCCAGGAGGTGATTAGCTTAGCATAAAGACTGGAAACAGGGAGAAAATAATTACAAAATTATATATATATATTATACAACTAAGTAGTACTCCTAACTTAACTACTTGTGCAAAAATTGCCCCTTTAAATTTAAAATTATATAATATATATATAATATTTTTTTTTTTTTTTTTTTTTTTTTTTTTTTAAACAGCTGTATGTCTATAAGCAGTATGTAAGTTTGAACAAAAAACCCTAATGATGTCATCAGATAGCCTGAATCTAAAGGCATGTGGGATGAAAGAAGTGGGCATTCAAAAGACAAGGAGGAAAGAAACTCTTCTGCTGCATCATGGGTATTGTAGGACTGATATGAGGGCAGCCTCTGCTGCTTTGATTTTTGTCTGTCTATTATGAGTTGCGAATAAAGTTAAAATTTTGGATTTTGATCATCCTAAACTAAGATACAACCTTCTTCAATTGGCCATTTTCTAGTACAGTTTCTAATTACTCTGTGGACTGAATAGGCAAGAAAAATATTGTGAACATAAGTAACAACACAAGCTTGATATGTTTAACGCTGCGGACGTGATTGTTGGTCCTCCTGTTTTTCAAATCATTGGGTGTTTGGTTCATCTGTCAACTGGATAACCCTTTGCCCTCATCAGACTACATGTTATGAGAGCGTAGTGAAAGAGTGGTGCATATACCACAAATGTCATGCCCTCCCTGGAAGGAATAACAATGGAAGGTGGACTTGGTTAAGGGCAACAAGCAGGGGAAATACCACGCTATAAATACGTTAGAAGTGCTGTGTCTGTGTCTGTGAAAGGTCGGCGTTGACTGACTGCGGCGGTTCTGGATTTAAGATGCTGTGAAGGAGTGTAGACTGTAAGCAGAGGAAAGAAATGAGTGCTGTTTATTCTGGGTCAGTGGCCCATACACCAGGCACCTATACACCTCACTCAGCTTAACGATGATATACAGCAAAGGCTCTCACATACTCATACACACTATTCGCCAAACTCAATACTGTGTTTCCTGAGTCCAGAATGTTTTCTAATCTCTCCAGAGTTACGGTACATTACACATGTTATGGCTGCAGCAGACTAACCCTCTGCTGAACTACAAAGAAACTCGACATAGGTGAGGCTGAAGTCAGAAGGGGGCCCCGAAGTCTCCTAAGTACTCCCACATGTGCTGTATTTAACTCTGTATGTGTGCCAACTATTGTTCATGAATGTGTCTCTACATTTTATGGTGTAATTAAATTTTAATTCTTAGGAATTTAGTCAAACCACATAGATGCATGTATGACATAATTCTTGTATTAGTATTTGTCTGTGCATGTGTCTGAACAGAAGAGTCATGAGCAGAGAGACGCTGTCTCAAAATGTTGGCCTCAGAACTGTCTGGTGTGCTTTTTCCTCTAAAAAATCAAACTCTTCCACAGTACCGTGAATCATCACTCCCAAAACCTGAGAAACTTAGAGTAGATTGGCATTCAACATTATTTAAAGAGGCTGTGATTAATATTTTTATGTTAATGTTTACTTAGTATGCAATATAAAAGACTACATGTAATGTCATTCTGACAAACCCATATAGATTTATCACCTAACCCTGGAGTTCTCCTTTAGCTCTATGGAGCATTTTAGTGTCTTTCAGTTCATTATTTTCATAGAACACACAGTTAGTGACTGCTGAACATGGCATTTAGCCAAGCCAGATTCCCAAAACACAGCTAAAAACAAGCCAAAAAGACCAAAGAAAGATGAAAAAAAGCAAGTTAAAGGTCCAGTGTGTAACATTTAGGAGGATCTGTTTGTATGTTTTTATTAGTGTATAATCACCTGATGAAGTAACCTTAGAATGAACAGTTGATCTACCAAGAGAGATGGTCCTCTCCCGAGTCTGCCATATTGCATTACCATATTTCTACAGTAGCCCAGAACGGACAACCAAACAGTAGTTCTAGACAGGGCCTTTTGTATTATTTTGCGAATTTTGTGCCCACTGTAGTTTCTCCTATATGCTTTTCAGTTGGTTGTAATCCGTAGCCCTTACACTGGACCTTTAATCTTGTTTTTGTTCTGATTTTTGTAGTTTTGGTCATGATTTTTAACAATCACAATGTTTTACCCATCACTTTTGTATTACTTTGATCTGGAGATGTGGCAACAATAGTAGCCACCGCTTTACAGCCAGGTAACTATTGTTTTGATTTTAGTATTTAAACCTGTTATTTGGATGTCAAAAAAACAGAAGGGAACCCACGTGAAATCACTTATTGCTGCAAAATCTAATGGTAGTCTGGGTAATAACTTTAATGATCAGCATTCTCACTTTCCAACAACTTTAAACTGGTGGCCTTTTCGATGGCTTGTGAGGTTGTCCCTGTATTCTGTTTGTGAAGCTGTCTCCAGTGCAAACGTCATATCCTGAGAGTGTAGCAACAAAGCTGAAGTGATGACGGCCAAAACTATGAAAATGAGAGATGACATTGTGAAATGTTTTCCTTGGAATATGTGGACCCAGCATTGACGTCACACTACTTTTATTTTATCTGTGATTCAGTATGACTTGTGAAATACCTTTTAATTTGTATTGAACTCCATGTGTCCTTGCAGTTTTAAAGTTCTAGTACAGTACTGGGCATTAAATACTAATAATAATAACGCCTGCTTCCATTTTAATAATAAATGGAGCTTTGCCAAGGACTTGGTTCTATTTATTTAATACAGTAGACTCAGAAGGTGTACTTTCTTGAGGTCCTGACATCCTGACATGATTGAGCTGTCCTGTAAACCATGTCTCACTCTGTCACTGCCCACACCAGCATCATAGAAACTGAGCTTAAAACATCTGTTGACCACTAAAAAGCAGCTCTGTTGTGGAGTTTCTATAAGAAAAATGTGTTTTGTAGTTGTCTTATTCCATGTGTTTGGACATCTGCCCATCACTGCTGCCATAATTGCACTAATTGTAATATATTTAATTTTGTAAGCAGGTCTGGGCCTGCATTCTGACGTGCGGTACATCCCCTGGTTAAGCCAGTAAATGGCTAATAATGTGAGCTGAAAGCCTGCCATCACAGCAAGATGAACACCGGCCAACACCAACAGAGCTATACAGAAGTTGTTCACCTTCCCTGCTTTAGTATTTCTGCAGCAGCTTTCAGAGCTGGGTTGGCATTTTAATGCTTACTCTTTATTGCTTTTCCTCATGTTGGTCTGTCTTTCTGCCCAACTGTGTGTATGTCTCTCTTTCTTTCTAACTCCAGATATCATGGCAGAGGTCTAGCAGAAGGCAGCCCCGTTGCCATAGCGCCAGCTGGACAACAAGTGTACACAGTGGCGAAGATTAAGACGTGCAGGCTGGAGCTGGCAGTGAGCAGGCGAAGGGCTCTGCTGTGGCTAATGATGCTGTAATCGAATGCCAGGGCATTCCTCTCTGCTTTTCCATGAAAGTACAGAAGGACTTCAAGAGGAACTGAACGCGGCAGATAGAAAGAAAAAAAAGAGTGAGGGCAAAGGCATGGAAAGAGTGGTGGTTATACAGTATACAGTATGGCTGATAGATACAGCTGGCAGCTGCTTTAGTCAGAACATCTGGTGTCAGGGGCCTCATCAGATGAAAGATGAGTGCTGGATGAGTTTCAATGTCTGGATGAAAGTTATAATAAGAATAAATACAGTCTTTCACTGCTGGTGGGACAACAGGAAAATGACAAGGAGAGCCTGGGGTGAGCAGGTGACTGTAAATCTATGACAGATTACTGAAATCTGTAACATAATCTGAGTAAAGGCTGAGGTATGCTTGAAAACAAATTCATTCTTACTTTGTGTCCTCTCAAAGGAATAGCTTGACATATGTCGAAATACTTTCTTGATGAAGATTAGATGAGAAGATCGACCTCCTCCTCTAGCAGCACCAACAACTGGATGCGCTAAATCTATAACTCTGTAGAGCTATCACTTGATTCAGTACGAGTAGTACAAACATGTCTTTGTAGCACTGTAAACTGCCAACTCCTGGTACATTCCAAACAACTCGCAGCCAGTTGGCCTTTAGGTTCTTTCCATTACTCATTAGTATTTTCTTTAACGCACAAACAAGCATGTAACACTTCCCCCAGTTCTAACGGAAAAGGTGCGTGGATGTCCAAATATCCAACACACTGTTGTTTTGAAGCACTCTGATGTCTTAACAGTAATCAGGCTCCACACTTTCAGTGCACTGCCTGATAAAATGTACCACTTCAAATCTTATTTTCTGTGTATCTGACAGAACTAAATGCCATCTGAAAGAACATCCACTATTTGAGCAGTGGTTTTAAAAGGCTTGGCATTGTTGAAGTGAGTTTATCATTTCATGATATTTATCTGTGGAAGTTCTGGTCCTGACTTTCTGACCTGTAAAAACAAATGAAAAACAGTCTTGCTGGCAGTCAGGGCCGTGTCCATTTGTGTAACTGACTGGCTCCAAATTACGAGGTTCTGATTTATAGCCCTGAAAACTATTCTTTTGAAATATTTTGAATACTTTGTCACTAAACTTTCCTTTTTCAGAACACCACAAATTGTCTCAGGCACAACAGACCCAATTTGAAAAATCCGGGCATTGAAAGTGAGCTGTAATTTTGTGGCTGATTTCAGGTGACCGCACTCTTTCCTCTGGACAGCAACGGCCAGCAGTAGCAGCAGCGGTTTTCCTGTGAGTACAATGCAACAGTCCTGCAACACACAGCCACTACTATCAATGTTCTTGTAGTCTGGCCAGGGGTTAGATAATGCAGATGGATAATGCTCAGTCGGAAAACCTCCACACGATGAAAACAGATTGACCGACACACATGTGCACACTCTCTCTTTTTCTGTCTCTCTTATCAGATTGGAAAGGTTCGACCTATTCACCTCATGTGCCTCTAACAATGTGCTGAGGTTACCAAAGGAAAAATTCACCTCACCTAGCAGCTGCACTTAAAACAAAGAGCTTAGGCAGCAGCTTGAGGTATAAGTTGAGCCATAATGGCCATGCATTTTAATGAGGCTGAGCCACAGAGGCCATCCTGGAAATAGATGCAGTGTGGTCCATTTCCTCTGCAGATTTTTAGGACAGGGCGAACGTGCATGAAAATGGGCTGCTGTGGAGAAAATGGGCTTTTATGTAGAACACATTATGCCAGAATATATAGTCCTGAATGGATCGCGGTGTCTGCTCTGCCTACTCCCACTCAGAATTTAATCTTAGCATATTGAAAGGACATTTAGGGAAACCTACCTAATCTATTATGGCTGAGAGCTGGTCTGCTCTGCTGCCTGAAAGAGATGTATAAATGTTGCAATTGCAATGTAAGATATTGGTAGCTTTGAATCCTTCATCTTACAACCATGGATTTCTTAATCTTGCATTCAGCGTTGAACATTATGAAGACTTTTTTTTGTTAGACAAGTGAAATTTCAACAGCAGTCTGAAACATTTGAAAGCACTTCAAGCTCTGATCTTTAAAAGCAATAACAGAGAACAGCTTGAGAGAGCAGCTTTTACAAAGAAAAGAGCAGCTCTGTTATTCGCATCCACAAAGGCCAACACATCACTGACACTGTTGGTATTGTGCTTGCAGCAGCTGATTATGCTGTAAGACCCATTTTTTACAATGTGGTAAACACTGTCTTACACTCGTCTGTATTGCTCATTCACAGCTGTGACCAGATGCAAAACTAAACAGGAAAGATGGAACTGGGAAGCAAAGGACCAGGTAAGATGAATCACTGCATCTCTGCTTTGGGTTTGAGCTGTTTCTGCTCTTTTTCTAAAATTTCTGCAGCAATATAAAGTTAAAAAACTTAATGTTGTTTTGGGCAAATGCAAAGAACTTAATCACTCAAATTTTCAGGGAGTGTCCCATTTGTCCGAGAAACATTATATTTTGGGTTGAAAAATAAAATAATAATAATGAAATAAATAAAACTCTAATGTCTCACAATTGCAGCGGAGCAGATCCAAGCTCTAAAGCCCGATTTCCTGAAATATCTAAATCATCATGGTGTCAGGAGACGTGGTGCTCGTGCTCAGTAATGAAATTCCTTGCAGCAAGAAAAGCTGGCAGTGGCTCTGTTTGGATAAGAACACTGGGATCTTTCAATGAAAAAGAGGTGGAAGGCTCCAAGAGCCGGATTGAACTTCATTAGATCTGATGAGAAAATGTGAAATTGATGCCTTCATCCAAATGGAAAAATCATTTTATCCAAAGCTCTATATTCAAAAGACACAGACAACAGTACTGAGGCTTGACATCTGTAAATCTGTTCAGCTTGTATTCAGTGGAGGATATTTTGTGATATCATCAGTTGTCTGTTCTGAGCCTCATTTGCTGCACTATATGCAACTACAATACAGTGGATGTACTGAATAAGCCCTACAGTGGCTCTAATAGAGGGGGCTGTAATTTTCCTGTCATTTGCATGCTGTGTTGATGCACAGGCTATGAAGGACCATACAGAGATTCATTCTCACTCCATGTCATGCACAGTTTGTTTAAAAGGAAGCAATTGCGAGCAGGTTTTCCATGATCAAAGTCATCCGCAAGAGCCGAGCCGAGCCTGAATTTCCACGGAGCGGCTGAAAATAAATGCATGTTCACAGTCATGGTAAATTTACAAACCAGCGAGGGAATATGACTGTTCCGGCCTGGGAAAAGCTTATGGAATGAGGCGTTAAATTAAATCCATTCGGAGCATTGACGTCACCGCAATACATTTCAACTGCGTCTTAAAATGTTTAACATATTTCTTGCTGGGCCAAGAGAAAGAACATGTTGGCTGAGTGCTCCGTCGATGTCAGGCGTATTATTCACATTTGGACAGGTGTATAAACATATCATGAACTAATTGGATATATAAGATTTCAGCGTCCCCTAATTATAACTACTGTATATACAAACAATTAATAACTGCTTTATTACAAACTATAGTGTAATCTGTACTCCTGTCAAAATGTAAAGCAGAAGTTATGAATATATCTCAGTATAATTTACAAAATTCTTTCCATTTAACACTCTGTACTTATTATACTCATCTTATTATTATAATCTTCATTTGTTTTATAAGTACAAAAAAAGACTATTTGTACACTTTTACATATTTTATGTACAGGTTAAACAAACATAATATTAATGTTGCTGATAGACTTTTACTTTGGACAGAGCGTGCTAGTTGTTTCCCTCTGTTTCCACTCTTTGTGCTAAGCTAGGCTAACTGTCGGCTTGCTGCAGTTTATGGTACAGATGCAAGAGAGGTATCAATCATCTCATCCACCTCTCCTTCCTTACAGCCACATTATAGTGTAACATAAACAAATTTGATAGATAAGTGGGAGGTAAAGTAGAGGGTCACCACATTGCATGCAAACTCTAACCTTTCATTTAAAAACAAAACAAATCTATCTATCCTTATTTTCCCATTTCTATCAATCTCTCCTTCCATTTCTCTCTCCCCCCACGTACATAAACACATAGTATATGGTTCCTCTATTGTCTGGCATCATTTACCACGTGCCCATGGTTCAGCTCCTTCTCCTTATCAGTGTTGGGTCATGGTGGTATTTCCTGTCTGAAACAAGAGCAGAAGGTGGCACAGGATGAGTGCTGCTTCCTGTGCTGGCACACCCATCGTACCCACTGCCCCCCCTCCCTGTACAGCAGTCAGAGGAAGTATTATAGAGGGGCTTGTCTTGTTGGCCCAATGTACAGCTCATGTTTTCAGCTAATATGTCACACATCTGCAGATGTAAGTGACCAGTGCTTAGCTGAGAGGGGTTCATTTGCAATTCATTTGATCTTTACCGGGTTAATGAGTTAGTGTAAAGGCTGGACAGGATGGGATGGAGTGACAAAAAAAAGATGGGGAGGGGTCTGAGCTCTGACGTGGACTCAAACCCACAGCAGTGTTAAAAAACAGTACTTTATCTCAGTAAAGCTACAGATTGCCTCAGTCATTACTGGAGGAGTTATATAAATTCTTAAGGAGAGTCACTAATTTCTGCTGACATTTAATCAAGTGAATATCCTTAAATATCTTAAAAATTCCATTTCATTGCTGGTAGCATAAAAAAAAAACTCAAACAGCATCTGAGATGTTCACTTTACTGAAATCTATAATGATTCAGGCTCAGTTGTAATCACTTGATTAAGATTAAAAGAACGAGAAAAATAATACATAAATCTATCTATATCTATATCGATAAAACATTTAGAAATGTGCATCAGCATTAGGGGCCTTCACATGGTGTCCTTGCTTCACCTTGATAATATGTATATTTTTTTAGATAAAAGGATAAATGTCAAATTAAGCTTAAACTCAGCCTACGATATCTTTCAAATGTTGTCTTAATATCCTCCTATTAAGCATCTTTGTGTACCAACCTCTCAGGAGTCCCTGCGACTCCATGGAGGCCCCTCTGGGCAGAGGGGTGACATTAATATATCGCCTGCTGCCATTTTTTTACTGTGGAAACTTTGTTTAGCTGCAATGTTGTTTCATCCAGATCTCTGCGCAGCCTTTCCCATGGGAAGTACACAGAGGAATCTTTGGTCTCATCAGGGGGAATCTGCAGATGTTTGTAAATACGCGTGCGGCGACTGAGACCAGGGAGGACTTGCCCTTCAAACGCGCTGATGTCGAATGTTTATCAGAAGTGGGTTTCTTGGGAAACCATGATCACTGGGCTCGCTCGCTGAATGTATTTGGAGTGCAGCCTCTTGCATGTCTTTTCGTATTGGGTTTTCTTTGCATACGCCCATCCCCTCCATCACCGAGCTGCAGCCCACAATGAGCCAACTGTAAATCAGTGGATGCTGTGTGTGTATTACAACCTTCAGTGAACCACTACCATTTTCACTTCTAAAGCTTGATATTGGCAGCACTTTTTTACCAATTAGAGGGCAGTAGTACAGTAGCTACAGAAACATGATCTTATTAGACTAACATTTTCTCTTACATATAAACCAGTCTTAGAGACAACCTGGGAAAAGGTAGATTTTTTGTCACAGCAGACATTTTAACTTGTCATAGCAGGAAAAACACAGTATTACTGATAACATTAACAATGTGCATGTTCCATTCAAGTGTCCCAGTAAGTCCAGTCAGTGTGACAGTGAGCCAACACGCACAATGCCTGACCATGACCCTGAAACCGAGGAAGTCAAAAGAATCCAGATCCTTTTTTTGGCCACTTAGAAACAGGGCGACAAGATAAGATAAGATCAGCCTTTATTGATCTCCGGAGGGGAAATTCAGGCTCTAAATATTAACACAGGATCAACTTAACTGCATGAAGTTATTCATCTTATTATAGTTCTCGTCAAATAGTTGCTTATTTACTCATTCAGCAAACAACATTTTTTTTAGATTGTGTCTGCCTGCATGAATATAAGTCAAATATTCACTCTCTTTTTCAAATACCCTGAAGCAGCTAAACGCTCCACTATATTGACCTGCTAGTCACTAACCTTTTTTCTTTGCTGTTTGATGCTGTAGAGTGTAGATTTTTCAGTTTGTTTTTTTTGGTAAAAACAGCTTCCTGCTGTGGTTGGAAACAACATTGATGAGCGGGCCATAACCCTGAAACAATAACAGCTAAAACACTTTATAGATGAGTAGAGCTGCAGAGTCAGATGATAATTCTCTGTGTTTGTCACTACAAGTGACATCTTTCGCAAAAAAACAGTCATTTTGTGCAGCTGTAAGTATTGAACATGTATTTATTATGTAGATTAACTCCAATCAGAGTATATATAATCATATAAAGTATATTATTTGACAATTATTTCTAATACAGAAATATGGATCGAACTTTAGCCTTCACTTGCTATAGAGTTGTTTAAACCACAAAAATGTGTCTGTAAAAATGCAAAATACCTTGTAACTATAGCCGTCAAATGGAAGCATAAAAGCAAAAGCATAAAGTATAAAACCAAATATAGTGAGGTAAAACAAAAAGGACTGCATAAAAACAATGAAATGAAACAATAAAATACATAAAAACTGTACTTAAAGGTCCAGTGTGTTAGATTGAGGAGGCTCCATTTACAGAATATGGAAGAAACTCAATATCATTTACAAAAGGTTTTCATCAGTGTATTATCAACTGAAAATATGAATTGTTATGTTTTTGTTGCCCTATAATGAGCCTTTTTATATCTACGGATGACGCTTGTTTTTCACACACTATAGTTTCACTGTCATGCTTCAGGAAGGAGAGGGTGAGTTGCAGTCAGAAACTACAACACTAGATACCATTAAATCCTGCACACTGTTACAACAGTTACTTTCCACCACCCGTCATCACTTTATGACTGTGAAGAGGCCTGCAAACAGTATCATAATCCACATGGTTTTCATTAATGCGCGGATTACATGCAATGCATATGTTTCCTTTTTAGTACTTTTTAGTATGCATCAAATTCTTTGATATACTGCATCTACTCCCTCAAAACACTTTGATTGGGTTTGTGTGTAACTGTATCCTCAGCCACATTAGGGACTCACATTGAAACATTTTATTGGAGGCAGTGCAGCTAAATCTCCCCCCTCTTTGCTTAAATAAATCCGTTCCCTGTAATCTAGGCTTGGTGAATGGCATGACCATCATCTTCACCATGATCCCCCTCAGAGCAATTAGATCCTTTGGATGCATCTGTGGTGAAAAAAAAAAACTCTCTGAAATGGTTGATGTGCGGCGCATTATGCTCTAAGGAAAGAGATGGTTTTGAAGCATTATCAGGGGGTGAAGGAAGATGCGTGTTTGTTTTTTTGTACTTCATCTGCTTTTTACTATTGCTATTGCTATACTACTGCTATTTTTTAGTTTTCTGTTGCTTCCATTTTTCTTTCTGCTGCTTTGAAATGTTTTAAATTTAGCATGAAGGCTTGCTTTCGGATTCACAGCTGCGAAGATGCCCACAGATGGTCAGATAATACATTTTATCAAGAGTTTAGGTTCTGTGAGACAAGGTTTTATGTCCTTTACAGCATGGTCAACATGCAATAGTATAACGTCTGACCTTGTGTCTGTCACCCACATCCCCACGCATAAACCACACCGATAAGCGAGATGTTCCCTGTCACACAGAGATGGGAGTCACATGCTGCAGTATTTTCTCATATGTTTCCTCCCCAACTGCAGTGTGTTCCTGTTCTAAAACAGACTTTGGCAGGGTTTTGGACACCTATCGATGTTCTGCCAGAGAACAATAGCCCTAAAAGTGTCCTTATACCAAAGGTTGTAACCTTTGGCACTTTTAAGATAAATTTTCCCTTCCTTCACAGCGTCTGAGTAACAAAGCCTGTTCACAGCGGTAGGAGAAGACAGAGACAGGCTGTTGTTGTCAGAATGGGCCATTCTGACTTCCTTAGGTTTACCAATGGTACCAAGAACTGTGCCAATTCATTGTGTGCGAGTGTGGGAGTTATTGTGTATGACTCTGCATCTGTACCTCTAAGAGTGTTGTTATGTGCTCTTGTATGAGTATGCATACAAATCAACATGCTAGCAATGTTGAGTCAGATTTCCTCAGTGCTTTGCTCTTTGGCAGAATTTGTGGAAAAGTGCGTGCAAAGAACTTTAAAGCGAGAGGTTGTTTATACTCATACTGTCTCGTACTGTTTACTGTGCATGGCCTGGATCTCTGCACGTGTTTGGAAGCATGCTATATGAAACCATATTGCTCCTAGGTGTTTTAGTTTTGACAATTTTAACACCAGCCTGTCTACTGGTCCACCTCTTTGGTCCAGACTATTTCAACAACTTGCCCATTGAATGGATTACATAAAAGACATTCATGGTTTCCTGAGGATGAATCATAATGACTCTGGTTAATCCCCTTATATTTTATCTAGCTCCATCATCTGTTTTATCATGATTTTAGCCTGAGTTGTGCATTGTGTTTAGAGCGAATAGCAAATGTTAGCACACTAACACACCAAATAAAGAGGGTAAACATGATACATGCTTAACATCAACAAGTTAGCATTGTTGTCTTGTCCTGTGCAAGTTAGCATGCTGACATTAGCATTTGTTTCATGAAAGCACCACTGTGTCTGCAGCTGTGTCTTATTAACAACATGAGTGATTATGAATGATGCGTGAACTCTCGCAACAGATCGCGTACTTCTATGATCTGTTGCTGCATTGTGGGGAAGCTTCGGTGGGTAATCCACTGTAGCACACAGGCATGATGGACCCCCCCTTAAAACCCCATGAAAAGTATGAAGGAGAGGGAGAATATAAGAGCGAAGGAGAGAAGAGGGTTAGGAGGGTATTTATAGGAATGTTTGAAGTGGCAAGGTTAAGGTGTGGTCCTCCTTTTGAAACTCTGCTATATACAGATAGACACACACACTCCATCCTTTTACAAACCTTAGATTACACTTAAAGGTTCTAGTATACTGTACATTGTGCAGTGTAACTGTAATACTGTGAGGGATGATGTGGAGTCTCTGAGGCAAATGTAGTGTCTGAAGGATTGAAGAGGCACATCACCTGACAGACTGTCATCCAAAGAAAGCACAGCCTCCACAATCTAAAAGACAACATTTCATATTCCAGTTGCGTAGACAGGCCCCTAATCATGCACAATGTAACTGAAGAAGGCAGTGACTTAAAGCTACCTGATTGTTTTGTGCCACTATTCTCATAAGCAATTTCCAAGTTGTATTACATTTCTCTCTACTGTGCACATACACATGCCCGAGCTTGTGGGACTCGAGAGTCGTGTTTAAAGATGTTTTTCCTTTGGCATGAGCTGTATTTGTGCGTTTAATCCTGTAACAAAGTCTTGATTGAAAGTGGTTTACAAAGACAGACGGCGTGAGGTGGCTGCCTGGCTGGCAGTGGATGCAGTGATCCAGCAGCTTGCTTGCTTTTACAGTCAGCGGACCAAAGACAGCATCAACTTATTAGTGGTTAAACAGAGATGCAATCAGTGGATCTGTTCAGATAATGACTGAAAATACATGAAAGGATGCAAAGCATATTTAAAAATCTGTTCCCTTATAGGTGACCATATTTAATATAATATGACACTTTTTACCTAGCTGGGAAACTGGATTCTTAATCATATTTCACAAGCTTTTAAGACTAAGCCTCTTACATGCTGATCTGTACTAACAAAAGTAGAATTTTTAAGCCCACTGCTACCTCCCAACCTTGAACAGCTAGGACCTACTGACCTGCCAAACTGATATCCTTGTGGAAAACAAGATAAAGCTTTCATATTTTGTGTTTCCTGGCCCCTTTGACTTTTGCAACATCTTTCAAAAAGATATCTAGAGATATCTGCAGTCCTATAAATAACACAAAGAAACCTGCTTTATTATTTTTTTCTGCATTTCTCTTGTGAAAATCTAAAGTTCAGAACTTGAGTTCTACAGTCACCTGTAAAAAAAGACAAGAGGTGCACCCCCTGTGTAACATGCTGCCATGCATAATTTAAGATACCAAAAACAGTGTGCAACTGAAACAACTCAGTCTCATACAGTAGGAAGACTGCAGTACCATGCAACTTTAAAATGAAACAATCTTCCTGCTAATCAGAACACTTCACACAACAAATCTAAAATATATAGGAGCTCTCTCAAAAGGATCAAATAGAACCTGGTCGACTTATTGTCTGGAGAGAATTCATTCAGAGCTGAACTTTCACAGAACTGTCAGATTTAGTTCTTATAGTAAGTACCATAAATTCACAGTTTCTAACAGCAATTCAGCACCTTTCTAACTTTACAATACTTGCTATGTCTCAGTTTAGTACTGACTGATGATTCAATATCCCTGTGTGCCCTTTCCTTTTGTGGCATACCTCCAGTTGGAACTCAGTGCGGGGGAGACATTTTATAAGAAATGTGCATACAATATATGCAGATTATCCTGTGTGTGGGAGAGATTGCGTTTGTGTTACCACTTGAAGTGCAGAGAAAGGTGCAAAGAGACACCTCTGAACGCCTTTGTACTGTGTTGCAACGCGCCACTTGTTTGCCATGGGTGTTATTCTCAAGGCACGCGTCCAGAAATTTGTCATCAGGTTGCACTGTTTACCTTTCCACGCGACCAGAGCGGTTTACAGGAATGCCAAGCACCTGCTATTGAGCATAATACCACTCAGGATGTTTGCCTGCCGCTTGTTTATCTGTGTTTGTGCGATGAGGTGGAAAAGAAATCGTTCAAAGGCAGGCGGGGGAACACTGGGAAACTTGTGCAGGGGAGAAAGCTAAAAGTAACAGTTAAAGAAACACATGAAGTAACACTAAAAAAGATCATGTTTAAATAAGCCTTTCTGGGCACATGGGAGTGTGTGTTTCCTGTTGAAATCAAGCAGATTAAGTCAAGTCATAAAGGAGTTTGTTTGGGTGTTTGTGGTCAGTGAACAGGATGTTGTGACCCTCTGGGAGCCCACATGTGCTGAGGTCAGTGGGGAAACGGCTGTTTTGGACTCACAGCGCTGTCGGATCTCCACCTTGTGGCTTGGACCCCATCTCGCAGATAGTGCTAAACAGCTGCCTGGTACACACACTGGCTTAAACAAACACACACCCAACCGCCCACACCCACTCAGAGGCAAAAGTAAAATAGGGTTAGTGAAATGAACTAAATAAAATGACCAGTGGCTTTCAAAGTCTGAAAACTCTCAGACAAAATTAAGACAACCAAGCCGTGTTTTTTGCCTGTATTTGTTTACATGTTTACAAACTGGCACTATGAAAAATATGCTGAGTTAACTATTATCAGTTCCTGTTTAGAATTTACTCATGAATCTACTGACAACTATCATTAGAATACTTAGTTTCTCAGGCATGTTCTGTCTTTTTCTACACCTACACAGGCTCAAAAAACCAATACATAAGCTGTTAATAAAGCGCAGTAAGGCAGATGGTGTAAGAAGGCGTAGACGTCCTGTGTGGAGAGTTATAGGCTCCAGGGTCACAGTGTCAGGACTGGAACCTGACATCACGCCTCCAGTATGCAGAACAAAAACACATGTCTGCTAAAGCCCCGGCAATAGTCGCGTAATTTATGGGTGTTACAGTGGACTTAACCTCTGTGTCTTCAATAAAAACCAACACTGTGAGATACAGAGTGACTCTTACCACTTCTAATGTCAGCTTTGATTAACTGAGAGCCTGGAGCCTCTCCAAAAAAAAAAAAAACATGAAGCAGAGGAATGTAATTTAGTAACTTGGAATGGACACCTAAATGACTTTAATGTGTCAAAATTTCAATTAAATGTGAGCAGAAGCTGGCAGTTGGCAGAGATCTGAAAGGTGTTACTACTTTAAAGTGAAGGTGGGTGTTTGCATGAAGCCTATAGGTGAAGACCTCAAGCTATTTCAGAGCATGTCATTTCACGTCCTGCTCTGCTGGGTTTCAGCCTCTTAATGACATGTTTCAAGACTCTGTGAGCCACATGAGCATGCCTGAGAAGTAGAAGAAGAAGAAGAAGTAGAAGAAAGAAGGGAGAAAAAACTGTCCAACCCCTCTGAAGATTTCCTGTTTCGTGAAAAGTGCATATAGGGCAAGTCCTGCCCGCTGTGTTTACTCTTCTTCTTCTACCCGGAGCTGGAGCTGTGAAGGCGTCTTTTTTTTTTTAAAGGGGGGGCAGCAACAGGCGGACCGACCAAAGTCCGCCGTGTCTGGATATTAACCCGTTGTCAAGGCTTCGGCAAATTAATGAAAAAGAGGGGAGTGTATAGTCCGTTTCTAAATGGAGCTACTTCGGCTTTCCGCTTTTTGGTGTGGGACGATATTCTTTAGCAGTGTTGTGCTCGAGGAGGCGGGTGAGTTGAACTTTAAACTTGTAGAAAAGTTCTCAAAGCTGCGGAAGCCTTTTATTAAGAAGCGTCAGGGGAAGTTATGAAGCGTTATGGAGGGCTACAAAGTTACAAAATGCATTTATTTAGGATATTATGATAAACTACACTCATTAGTTTTTATATTCTTATATGAGCCTATGTCACATTATTAAGTCGCTTTTAATTTGAAAAAAAAAGTGTTTAAGTACATAAACCGCCAAAGTGCGCGGCTTATTTAACCTTAATGCTTTACATTCAACAATTTCTAGCACTATTACTCAACATGCTGTACACCTTTCTGTTATGTTATGTCAATTTGACTGTGAACCTCCAGTGTGACTAAGTGTGCATCACCTGTTAGTCAGTCAGAGTCACTGCAGCCCACTCAGTTGGGTTATCTCCATCTTTGATGTGTAACCACACTGCTAACAGGTCTAGCAGCCCCCCTGAGGAAGACAGTGTTTTACCTTTATCCGTCTCAAGACTCAGTCCCAGCGGCACCAAGTGGCTTTGGCTGCTCCTAATCCTCTTTCCCCCTCTGTGCAATTATATGTAGCCCTGGGTGACAATTACTACCATTCATCCCTTCCATAGCCCGCCTCCTGGGTTTAAATGACATGCTCTTTCAGAGGAGTTGCTCTAATGATATAATTACTCTGGCTCAACCACCTTCCCACCACCACTAGCACTCAGGCATGAGGACTATCCCCCTCAGTGTTGATTTACTTCAAAACACCTCGCCATCCCCGCCAGGCACAGCTTTAAATTGCTCTGTCAAGCAGTCTAGTCTGTAGTTGAAGTATAATATTTGGATGTTTTTATGTGGCAGTCTTGTCAGTTGAAGACAAGGCCAGACAGCAATGTCTGTGTGCAACAATATCCTGCTTGCTTCTTGCAAAAGACACCGACTGAGAAGAAGAGGCAGGAACAGGATGCCGTCCACGTAACAGTACTCTTTCACACTGCAGGTTGAACAGTATTTCTGTTGCTGCAAACCGGAGCTCTAACCCCACCCCGGCAGATTGGGTGAAATAACACAGAAGGCTTTTTGTGGGAGGTTAAGAGCGCACACGCGCACGTGCACACACACACACACACATAGCACCTTTTCCTCAAGTCGGTGTGAAGTCGGGGGCGAACAAAATTCTCCACTGTCTCCTGTCAAAAGGTCTGCTTTCACTTCCCAGTCTGAAATGTTTGACTTTGAGGCCATGTGATCACGAACCCTTGTCAGTGCCATCTTCAGGCAGCTTGCTACCACTTCCGATGCATCACACACGTTTGTTGGTGGCCTCTTCTTTTAAACTACAGTATGTCGGTTTTGTATACTGTTTTGCAGAGAGCAGGTGTACTTCCTGTCAGTGTTGTTGAAGTTTGGCACTGTGGTTTGACGGTGCAGTCACATGTTTTCTTTTCAATTCCTCTTCTTCGTTTCATCAGGCCGTTCTCGGTTAAGTTTGTGTTTCGCTTTCTGTAATTTCTCAACATAAACTCTGAAAATCTGGAGGGGGTCAGTAATCGTTATCATGTGGAAATTTCTCTTTCACCTTTTTATTACTCAATAGGCAAATGGACTTTGTTCCTCATCACACCACTTTCAGTATGCGCTGTGTACACTTAAACAAAGTCATTACACACATAACAAAATCATGTAGGAATGTCCGTATGACACATTATTTCCTGAACCACTGGTACTAGATTGGTTCTGTGGAAATTTGTAATATCTTCTTTTAGGATCATTTCCATCTCTTGAAGCCACAGGATCCGCTTTCCACTCCTTATGTGGTGGGGAGCACACCCATTTAAAATCAGAGATGGGAGTAGAGATTGTTCACCTTCCTTCTTGTTCCGTATCTCCTTTCTGTGCCAAACGGAGGCATGCGCTGATGTTTATCATGAACATCCTCTCAATGCAAGGACGGACTGCAGTCGGAGAATTCCTGCACGCATACAAACACCCACCAGCACGTACACACGCATACACATTTATGCCTCGTTCCAAACATCCTCCTTCTTTTTGACATTCATGAACACAGTTGGCACAACACCTTTTTATATGGACACCCGACTCATCGGCTTGACAAATTAGAGACTTCTCTGCGAGGAGATGCATCCGTGTTTCCTTTGTTTGTTGTTCTTGCCTGTCTGGCAGTTGTCTCCTAAGATGATTATCAAACCCACAGGCACTCATCACACAATCCTGTCTGTCTCACTGATATGGGTCTTGCCTGCCGGCAAAGTCAAGTCTGAACAAGACCAAAGGAGGTGGATGCCACTGCGCTCTGCTCTTATTGTTCAGACTTCACAGGGAAAACATCTGTCCGGCCGTCTAGAATGAAATAGTTTGGATTTTATCATGGTTATGTTGGATATCTTCTTCTGCTTAATGGCACATTCCAAAAGACTCCCACCTTTTCCTGTTAATGCTAATAAATATTCCTGCTGTTAGTCATCATGGAGGTTTTCTCTGAGCAGTTTGTCATTTCTAAAGGTCAAATGTTTCTTATTCAGTCCAGTTGTATGTTTTTACCAAGTATACTGAACCTTTTTTGAACCTTTTGTACTTTCCTCTCTCTCCTCTGTTTTTACAGGAGCCAGCATAATGAAGGTGAGACGGCTGTGCAAGTTCTGTGATGTGCGGGCAACCACCTGCGCGGGTAAAGGGAGCTGCAAGGTGGAGTGCGAGATCACCTCCATCTGCCCGGATAAACAAGATGTGTGTGTCAGTATCTGGTAAGTGTCCACATTTCTATATTAATAAAAGCAAGGCCTTTGATGCTAAATTGTTCCAGGCGTTGATGATTAAGCTACTTCCCATATAATACATGTGTAAGTACAGAAGTGAGGAAATGCTGGCCCAGTGTTTGCCCAGCCCAAGATGTTCTTCTTTAAAATGACCTCTTACTCTGAACACTTTGTCAGTCAGCATTCTTGTGAAGACAGTTGACTGGACAGCACATGAGCGTCTGACCGCCCATCAGCATCCAATCTGACTCTGAATGTGAGAAGCAGCGGGAAGCAGATTTGTGTTGGTGTTAAAAGCTTAAGGCTGTGCTGCTGTTTCTCATTATATTAGCCGTGTTGCGGGTATGTTATAAGCTGAGGTCAGCAGTAATGGACAGCTGCACCTCTTTAAAAATTTTACTCGTAACGCTGCTCAGCAGGGAAGCAAAATTTAAATATGTATATTAGTGCGGGTTCAGTGTTTTCTTTGTTTTCTGTTTGCAATGGTATTTCAAAATGTTTGCAAGTGTGACTTCTGTATTGTAGTCATTTACATAATGCTGAGACTGTGGACTGCTGAAGAAGACAAATATGCCATTTACAGTTCCCACTTCATCACTGTATGGCTGAAAAATTGCATTGTTTGCACAACTGTAGACCTGCCATCATTGCCTTGTTACATGATAATACAGATCTCTGAAAAGGGGGCTTCATTGCCAAAATAGTTGTGAGCAAAGACTACAAATCAAACATAACCCAGTAAACGGCAGCGTTTTCTATGTGCTTTCTCTTTCCAAGGAGGAAGACTGATGACAACGTCACCTTTGATACAGTGTGCCACAACCCAGCTCATAAGCTGTATGGACTGGTCCTGGAGGATTACAACAACAGCAAGTGTGAAATGAAAGAAAGGAAAGGCATGGGCTCGCAGTTCTTTATCTGTTCCTGCTCTGAAGACGAGTGCAATGAGCACATCTTCTTTAACTCCTGTAAGTTAACACACAGTTCTTTCACCTTTATTTTAACTCGCTTTTGACTCTTTGTGTGTTTTTTCTGATTGTGCCTTTTAAAGTAATACAGTAATAAAGTAATAATAGTGACCTGATTAGCCATGTACCGGAAATACCACATGTTTATTAATGTTTCATGACATGCAATGACATCAGTAATGTGCTTTTTGGCTTTCCCGCTGAGGGTTAGATGAGACCATTAATAACACTCTCATGTCTGCACATTAATTATGGAGACACAGCCAGCAGCCATTAGCTTAGCTTAGCTTAGCATAGAAACTAGGAGCATCTGAAACCGTTAGCTTAGCTCTGAAAATAACAAAATCCAGCACAGCCCGGCAGCAAAACAAAAAGCCTGGATGTTGTCACAGATTTATTATTAGCCCATCTCTCTTGCATCCATACTTTTATTTTACAGTAGAGCAATCGTGCAATAACTCTTCATCGCTTCCTACATCTGTACAACATAATATGGTAACGTCATAGTCATGGGCAGCCTAATAATATAAGGCCAGTTTCTATCAGCTTGTCATGTAAGGCGTCATGCATGGATGCTAACACGTGTGCACTGTAATGCTCTCCAGATACATGATTACGAGCAGGTTTTTGGAGACATTGGCTTGTAGACTCCAGTTACAACACTGGCCCTGGAATCAGATGTATTTTGACTACAGCATCCAGGCAATAATAACACTGAGGTACATTTCCGAGACCTGGCTCTGCACAGAGAGCCAAATTGAAAGCATCTGCACAGTGCAAACCACGTAATGGAAATACATTCTCTTACTCTTGAGAATGTCTGCACCCTCCCTGTAACTTCTCAGTGACTAACATGAGACGGTGGTGTAATGAAGGACTTCCAGCAGGAATAACAACCACAAGCCAACAATACCAGTAAATTTGGGTGAATCTACCTCTTGCTCTTTCAGATAGCCCATTGTTTCTGATCTGAGCTTTCACTTAGGGCATTGTTATTCCCATAACTGAAAGATAAATTTAGGACAATGCAAAAGACATCTCAAAGCCATTACTTAAGTTGGAGGAAATACTAAGTTGTTTATCACATACCAGCTGGAATACCTGAATGTTGGCATTGCAACAAAACCTCTCTGCTGCACTGGCGAGTAGGCTAATGGTGTTTTTCATCATGCTATCAGAAATACATGTACAAAAACACGTGTAAATGGAAAGAAGGGTCCAAAATGAAATCTAACTTTAGACAAGAAGTGTGTGATGATAAGCCAATAAGCAGTACCAAAAGGACCGTTCTACACATTTTTTTTGTTTTTACCCAGTACCAGTGGTGTGTTTTGAGTGTTTGTGTAATTTTTCTACATTACTGTTGAGTTACTGTATCAAAACAATCCTTCTGTTGAGTGTTTTGTACCCATGAGAACCGGGCATGGCATCCCAGTTCCCCAAATGTACCATTATGACTCACTGTAATTCACCATTTTTACCACTCACAGAATCTTTTCTTCTGAGCTTTCAATATTTCATACTATAAGTGAGGGTTTTTGGCCAAAGCTGAGTGAGTCCGGGAGGCACAGTGACAGGTTTGTTGTGAGAAATAGCTTCTCACTCTGTGAAAACAAAAACAAACTGGCTGGGGCCATGTTGAGGATTTCAGACATGTGGTTTCCTGTTTAGAAAAAAAAAATTAGAGGGAACCAGAGGGCTCGACTGGGCAGTCAGCTAGATGCCTTCCCCATTCTTCCTCCTCCCTTATTTCAACATGACTCTGTTCCTAAAATGAGTTTCTTATCAGTTCGTCAGTGAAATAGGAGGAAAAATGTGAGCGTTTTTTTCTGCTCAAAATGTTCAACTAGATTTAACAAAGATCTGTTAAAACAGGTCATTTTAAAAAGAAAAGTTGTGTGGCACACAGAGCAACTAGACAAGACGACCCGTAAAAAAATATATTTAGAACTCATCAAACTGTGGACCAACTGGGGCTTTCTTCTTTCGCATGTTGTGTATGGTGATATAATTTTTACAAGTCTTCTTTTATGGTCCAGATTTTAAAGCTGCAGTCATAAACACAGCACCAGCATAAACTTTCACTGTTTGCCCAAACCGTAGCAGCTCCCAGACACACCACGTCCCAAATTATAAGAATCAGACATACACTATAAAGAGACACAATATGTGGTTGACTGGGTCACGGTTTGGAGCAGCTCGCCTTTGTGGCCCAGACGCTAACTTTAGCTTTCTGATGCTTATAGACATTCCACAGGGACGGGTCAGGTTCCTCTGCCGTTCGGAGAATATTACTTTACTTTGAGGCCGATGCTGATCTGCCGAGACGGAATTTGAGTTTTGTTTCTTTACGTTGTGGGAGACAAATTGTTTTATGTTTATGCTCATTCCAAAAAGAGAGCACAAGTAGACACAACTGTTTACACAGAGACGACACTAAAATCCAAGAGAGAATGAGATAATGTCCAACTTTTGAAACCTATTTCAAACTCCACAAATTATCTGTGTAGTAGCAGCTCTGGAGCTTTTGATCATATTAGATTAAATGATCTTGAACAGTCTAGTACTCACTTTTATAACTGCATTACTGTAAACACAACACATATATACATTATTACTTTGTAATGCTGAAATCGCAGAAGAATCAGCAGACCTCGTTAGCATTCAGCTACCTGATGAATGTAAGTCCAATATTGACTCTCCTTTATCTCTGATTTGGTCCACACCAACTGCTGAGGGAAATGACCAGCTAAATGTCCCAATTTGTTCACTAGCTAGTTGCTAAATTTGTTAGCATGTCGTCATGAAAAGAACTGTGCTCCACAGGTAGTGTGCAGTGGATTAATCTGAGTGTTTTTGCTGAAAACAGCTGCCTGTGGTATTTTGAAATGAGGTTGATATGAGTTGTGAGACCAAACATTAAAGACATAAAACCAAAACAAATTGCTGAAAGATGCTAAAATGCTGTGTAGAGCTGAGGAGAACTTTCAGAGTTTGGGGATAACTCTTTACACGTTGTCTTCTTTTTCAGTTGTTAATATAAATTATTGCAGTTTTAAACTTCACTATATAAATATGGGCATCACCCTCATCATCTTACTCCTCTTTTGTTCCCTCAGACATGAATTCCCAGGTGGTGGCAGTCATCTTAGTGAGCCTAGTGCCTCTGCTGGTCATGGCTGTTGTCGTCATCACTTCCTTCTACTGTTATCGGGTCTATCGCCAGAGGCAAGCCAGCTCCAGGCGCAAGAGGGGTCCTCCGCTGGACTTCAGCGACGGTCGTGCCATCATGATCGACGATGAAGGATCAGACAGCAGCTCCACACACGCCAACAACCTCAACCACAACACAGAGCTGCTGCCCATTGAACTGGACATACAGGTTGGAAAGGGACGCTTTGCTGAAGTTTACAAAGCCAAGCTGAAGCAGGGCTCCTCAGTCAGCGAGGAGCAGGGCTTTGAGACAGTGGCCATTAAGATTTTCCAGTACGAGGAGTATGCTTCCTGGAAGAATGAGAAGGAGATTTTCTCAGACGCAGACTTGAGACATGACAATGTGCTTCACTTCCTGACAGCAGAGGAAAGGAAGGTACAGAGACAGTACTGGCTGATTACAGCCTACCTGCCGAAAGGGAACCTCCAGGAATATTTGATTCACCATATTATCAGCTGGCACGACCTGTGGATGCTGGGGGGTTCACTGGCGCGCGGAGTGGCACACCTTCACAGCGACCACACCACCTGTGGCCGCTACAAGGTGCCCATCGCACACAGGGACATTAAGAGCTCCAACATACTGGTGAAAAGCGACTTGACCTGCTGCCTGTGTGACTTTGGCCTTGCCCTACGCCTGGACAACACTCTGTCTGTGGATGAGCTGGCCAACAGTGGGCAGGTAAAGCCTTCTGATCCTATATTTGGGGTTTTTATTTGGTTTTACTTGGCTTTTGATCCCCTCAGATAAAAAGGAAAAAAATCCTCCTGTTATCTCCTGTTATAAATTTTCACTTCAGACACAAGCTATTCCAAATGCCGTATATATTGTTGGAGCTATTTATCAGACCATGAAAAGAACTGTGCTATCAATCAAACTTTTCATTTCTGATCCTCATCTCTCAGGGCCAGCATCTCTTAATATTTGACACGCTCTATATCTTGGCCCCAGATGGCTAATGCTGATAAAAATAGCATTGTAAGTGTTCTTTGGTTGGTCGTTTTATTATATTCACAAGACAAACAGGCCTGATTGATTCTTGATGGACTCATTACGCTGTTGTAACAGGCCAGAGTCGTATTAGACTCTGTTATGAAAATGACTCATTATGAAAAGGCCTCACCCTTTGCCGCACAGCACACCTAATGCATTGTAATGTCCTCGCTGCGTTTCGAGGAAGCGCCAGTGAACACATTTTCCAAGGTGGTAATTATGTGAAGACAAGTAATGTGTTGTTGAGCTCAGAGCAACCTTTGTTTTTCCAATTATGTTCTACATCAAACAGGTTTTAATTCAGATAAATATGATATGACATCTCACTACAGGACAAAATTACCACCTGTCACTTATTTAATGCAAGTAAACAACTCTTTCTACTAAGATGGTCCACTTAGCTGCGCTTTTTCAACCAAACAACTCCAGTTTAGTCATAAAAAAGCAGTCACTGGTTAAAAAAAGTGTCTTAATTGCGTGGTTTACCAGCTCCCCTTAAATGTATCACCCTGTTTAAGCCACACAAAACAATATTACACATTCCCTCACCCTTTACATCATCTGTGGACTTAAACGACACACAAATGTTTCTCTACCTTTTTTCCCTCAGGTGGGTACAGCCAGGTACATGGCCCCAGAGGTCTTGGAGTCCCGAATCAACCTAGAAAACATTGAATCCTTCAAACAGGCCGATGTTTATTCCATGGCTCTTGTACTGTGGGAGATGATTTCCAGGTGTAACGCAATTGGAGGTAAGACGTGATCAGACACACATGACTGTAAGGATGAAACACTGTTTTGATCAGAGCCGTGACTGCATGGCTGAGGTAGATCACAATCACAGATTTTAAGGCTACAGAAGAGCTGCTGTGAAGCCACAATGAGAGGAACGACTTCATGCCAGTGCTGGATCAATATTTCAATTTGAAGGCTAACGCTGTAGCTTTTGATGGAAGATGCTGACAGCTCATTATGTGGATGATGTGAAGTGTTGGCGTGTTTACATTTTATGCAATATTATGCTATCATGTTCGTTTAAAAGAGCAGTCAGACCAAGAGATATTAAAAAGTTCCACTGAAACCTAATCAAAACATTTTCTCTTTCAGCCATTTTTAGTAAACTGATAAATTAGACTGAATTATTAATTGATATAAAACATTTCTGACGGATTAAGTAAATATATAAAAAAGCCAAAAATATAAATATGACTAGGAAAACTAAAAAACTAAAAAGACCTGAAGTCAGTGTTGTTGTTCAGATGATGCAGTTGATATTTTAGGTTTAAAATAATCCCCGAAAGATTGACTCCTTATAGGAATGGTATGATTTTTACTAAGAGTTAGATCAGAAAAGATTGATACCACTCTCTTAGCTTAGCTTAGCTTAGCATAAAGACTGAAAACAGAGGGTAACAGCTAGCCTGCCTAAGTCCAAAGGCAACAAAATCCACCTACCAGCACCTCTAAGGCAAGACGACGTGCGTCAGTTGTGTTTTGTGGCCACCTGCTTTAAACATAATATTTCTGACTGCCGGGTGGGCACAGTGCCCCCACTGGACATAGTAAACATCACTTGTGACCTTTACTGTAGTTAATAATGGATATAAGTGTCCTTTCCTTGGTAAATTAGAGATTAGCCTGGGCCTTTGAGTGTAAAGGAAATCAATAGAAGCACTGATTGATGGAATTCTCTTTGGAGCCTGTGTAAATATCCTCAGAAATACTGTAAAAAGAAAAAATTGCCTCCACAGCTCGCCTGACCTCTAAGGAATAGCGTCACATTGACGACTTCACCGATTAGGAGCACAGTGACCAACTCTACCTTGAGCTCACTTACTGGATGTGTGACACGGTGCGACAGGACTTATGTATGTGCCATCCACGACCCATTAATCACTGTGGGAACAAAATCTGAAAGTGTCAAACGCACAGTTCATCTTGTAGAAGTCTCAAGGATCAGCCTTCACTTTACTAATGTACCGTTACTTGTGTTTGTCATTCTGCTACAAAAACAAGGCCAGGATATGTGCAAATAATAGAAATGAGTGATTATCTGAAGGCGAACCAAAAGGCAGTATTTCATGTCGATACTCGGTCGTTTGTTTTCACTTCCCTTTAGTGTCTCTGTGGTCCAAGCTTGTTTCTGTGACTGCTTCTGTCTCCATTGTGTCAGAGCGGTGATTGAAAGCCAGGTTCGGGCATGAACGCTTCAGCTCGGACGTTTTCCTGTTTTGCCCCCACGATCCTCCCGGGGGCCCCTTCTTAAAGTGTATCGCACATGAGTCCTCAAGAAAAAAAAGCAGGGCTGAGTGACCCACAATCCCCTTTGCTTTTCCTTCCCAACAGCAAGAATATGTGTGCCCTGTGGGTATACCTTTTTGAAAAGAAAATAGACTTTTTCCTGTTTTGCAAAGAGCCCAGTCCCCAAGACTGTTCTCAGAATGGTGTTCTAAGTATGGATGTCTCCTTTTTATGAGGATGTTTTGCAACTAATGTCTCATGAGAGCAGACCAGACAGGATACATGTTGGTAGAGATGGACTAAATGAATCCAGGCTCCCTGGATAAAGGTTTGTATGGCTTCACTTGGTTTCCTCTTGAGGGATTTAAGGGACAACGGCGTTATTCATCCCACCCATCATCCTCATTCATTTCGGAGTCTTCATTCCCCTTACTTCACATTTATTTCAAACTCGACAAACAGAAACGCTGAGCGGGGCTGCAAACATTATGTGAGAGCCAGTTTAAACACATTTTCCTGACTGCAGTGCCCTTGCACAGAAACTCTGTGTCACTCTCTGCTTCTAAACTTTCAGCTCGGTTTATCTAAAATGTTCTCCCCCTTCTCTCTGTCTGTCTTTTTCTTCCTACCCTCAGGCAGGTGAGGCAGCAGTTAATTACTCTCCCACTGCACTGTAACACTGTAGACAGCCATCCAGCTTTACTCATGCTGGCACAGACAGACAGGGAGGACAGGCCAGTGTAGATTTACTGTAGAGAGGGGAAGCAGAGGGGTTCCCGTCCCACCCCGGACCAGAATAGAGACTATAGATGGAAGTAGCTGGAGTAGTTTGTGTATTTTTTCTGTACATATCTGTCCACTTCTTCTAGACTTGGCATCTCTCCGAGACAAGCAGAAGGCTCATATCTGTAGTTCATTAAATCCAAGGAGACGTTCTCATGCTGAAAGGTTAAAACGCTGTACAAACACAGCCAGCCTCCTACCTTGATAAACCCTCAGGAAGGTGGAAAGAATAAGCTGCGTAAATGAGATGCAGTAATTTGGCTCTGCTTCACTGGCAGCTGAAAAAGTCTCCCTACAGATAGTGTGCTGGCAGAGCCTGGTATTGATTCGGGAATCAGAGCACCATGAGAGTAAAACTGATGTGTTTACAGAGTGCACTCATAGAGTTTCATGCTTTCACGCTGCTGATCCTGTGTTTTGTTTCCCGAAGTTGCCAAGCCGTCCCTGGAGCTCAGTGAGTCACTAATGACACCCTGAGTACTCACCTCACTTGAGACAAAATATGAAACACATGTGCACACATAGAGAAATTCAGAGTGACACATCCCAGGGCATCATTATAATGACTGGGGTGAAGCCCTGGTTTCCTCGTCTCTCTTACCTCTCATACCACTTGAGTGAGTGTGTGTGTGTGTGTGTCTGTGGAAGACAGATGTCTGATCAGCATTCTGCGTCTCGCAGGCAGCCACATAGCCACTCTGTCACAGTTCCTGAGGCCGTGGTCTGATCTGAGATCTGCCAAGCGAGGAGAACACAGCCGTCTGTCGACAGCACCAGTCAGCCAGCCATGAGCCATCACTTTGCTTTCTTTATCTTCCAAGACTATAAAGACAGAGGAAGAGTTAGAGTGAGAGGGAAGCAGAGAGATCAACACACCTTGGAGAGAAGGAGAAGCTGCATTCAAGGCTCAGGCCTCTTTATCTCTGCCTCTGTTCCCTAAAATGTCTCTCCTGTATAATTTAGCTGGTCCAGATTTAGGGCTTGGAAAGACTACGAGGGCGTTCCTCAGGCGGGTGGGGCTACGTAGGGGGATAATAGTGGAGTGGTGCTGAATGTGGAGCTGTAGACGGAGAAATGCCTTCAGTCCCAGGAGGGAGAGGTTGGGCTAGACTGGAAAGGAGAAGAGGTTAGGGCAGCTGCTCTCCAGATGTCAGACCATCAACTCCTCCAACACTGGAGGGCCTGATGGTATGGTATGTGTGTGTGTGTGTGTGTGTGTGTGTAAGTATGTACATTTGGGGATAGATTTTGGATTTCAAACCACTTGATTGTGGATGAATCTGGGACTAAATGTGTGTGCCCAATTTAGTTTCACTGATGTTGCATCAAGCATGAGCTAAAATAGTCCTTGGGTCTTCTTTAATGGGGTTAGGTGAAGGTTAGGGTACGTATCAGCTCAAGTTAATGGTAGGGTAAGCCTCCAGGGTAAGTCAGTGCCATATGTGCAAGATTAAGCTCTGCTAACATGTAATGCACATGCATACATCTGTACTAAATGACTTTAACAACCTGTGAGGAACACAAACAAGTGTCGCAGCCACCGCGGTCTAATGAAAACCAGCAGCAGTGGCTGGGAGTGGATTAGTCAAACTTTAGTTGCTCAACTCAGACAGACTCGGAGAAACAGACAATGTTCTTGTGATCACATTACTAATTTATTTGCAAGCGCATGTCGAAACTCCGTGTAGATCTGTTTTTCTGCATTATTTATGTGTTTAGGTGACACGGCTTGTGTTCTTTTTTTTTCAGTATTTGTGCTTTGTTGAGCATAATTAGACTGAAGTGTTCACTTGGAAGGGCAGCAGAACATCAATATTAAACAAAATATGCTTTATTTCAACTTCCCTTTAATCATTTGGACAGTTTGTGTTTCTGATTTTTGTTTTGGACCTGATTGACCATTGACATCTGAACACAGAGCTAGTGCTCAAGCCATAATCAGAGCTAGTTAATGAATGGCAACCCCTGGAAGACATGAAAGAGGCTATCTAGTCATTAGCTGCGGTAACAATGACGATGAAGTCATGGATGTAGATCACAAAGGGTGGTGTACAGTTTACCCTAATAGCTAAATTTACCAGAATTTCTCTTGGTAGATTCCCAGACAGTTCCTACGGGCATGCCTGACAACTGGCATGGAAAATAGACATTAAGGATGAAATATGTGCTAGCCTTGCAGAATTCACATCACTACATGTCAGCTGTCGTAGGAGACACAGTGTAAGTTCCTCATTGTTACTCTGCTGAACTTGTTATATTGCTTCACGGGATCTTGTCAATATGCAGTGTGCGACTTTTGCAAACCGCAGCATTCCTCCCTCGCCCTGTGTTGTGTTTTCAAAAGCTTTTTGCTAGTTCAGAGTTTAATTTTAAGGTTCGCCTGGAAAAAAACATCTTTCCTTTTTAGAGCAGGATTGGCCAATCTTTCCATCCTGGAATACACGCTGTTGTTTGTATTGCAAAGTGCTCAGTAGTATGATTCATAGATTCTGGACCCTTTGTTTGGAGATGAACACATAAACATGTTTGCCCAACAGTATATGAAGTGGGTTTGCAGTCATACACTCCCTCAGACCTGTCAAAACAAAAAGATCTGTCAAGTTTCTCTTAAATGCTGCTTGGGTGGGGCAATGTTTAAGCTTTAATGCCAAAGCAGAGAAGCTTTGCTTGCCAAAAAAAAAACAAAGTAGGAAGTTTCAGGCTTTCTAAAAGTTTATCAGTCGCACTAGTCTGTCTCCCAGAAGCCTTCAATTCCTGTCTGTCGTCTTTACAACTTCCTGTGAGCTGCGAACATGTTTTGTACGGATGAAATATGAAATCCTACAAACTGTATACCATTCCACTAGTTTACCCCAATCAACACTTTCGCAAACAGTCACAGATTTTTCTTTCATTTTCTGTACGTAGAAATCAACGTACAAGATGTGTCAGTTCACTTGCAGAGACATGTTGACCTCGTGACTGTGCGGGTTACTCCACAGCTCGCTGACTCTGGCTGCTGCTGCTGCTGCTGCCTCTTTGTTCCAGTCATGTAAACTCTGTGGGACAGATTTATGGACAGGAAAGCACAGGACAAATCTGTGTGTATTCGGAGCCAGATATACTGTATTATAGCACCAGCTCATTAATTACACAGTGAGTGACGGACACTAGATTAGAGTGTATTCTTTGAGTAAATGTGAGCTTTAGGTTTGTATACGATCACTTAGGAAAATAGCTGAAGAGGTTCTACTTCAATAGAAATAAAGATATCTAAATAAAGACAAATATATATTGCATTACTGTATATTTTACAGGCACTGGTAGCATCTATAGCATCATTGAAATATCACTGCTATATTTGTTTGCTGTATAGTCATTGGTCATCGTTTTTACTGCAAATGATATATTTGCCACTTCTTGACTAAACACAGGCTTTTAACATTATTGTGTAACAACACAGAGCGCACTGCAGTCAAGTTTAAGCTTGTAGCCAAGGCTGAAAACTGCATGTGTGTCTTTGCAGGTGAGGAAATTATATTGACTATGTAAGAGGAACGATTGTGTTCAGTAACAGTCAACAGTAACAGTCAGTTTAGGGTTTAGAGTTTTGGAAGCAGCCTGAAGTAGAAACATGGAAAATGTGTCTGTTTTCTGTTCTACTTTAAATTCTATTTCATCTCCTGGTCATCTTTGAATTATTGAAAATCCACATGAGATGATTATTTACTTCAGCATCCTTCACACAGTCCCTCGCCTCATCAGGCTTCTCGTATCTTGACGGATTCTCTGAAACTTGTGTTTTCTTTATACGAGCCCTCAACGCTTCAAAGCAAATCAGAATTTGATTTGTTGGTTTACTCCAAGGATACATGAATTCATGTAAGATAAACTGTTGGGAAAGTCTTGACCCACACTTTCCAGACTATATCCTCCACACCAATGCTTTGAAATCTTGCCCTGAGTAAACTCAACTGGTAAATTGCCTTTGACAAGCACCGTGGATTTCGTTGTGTAAGAGAGCTGACACAAAGCCAGAGCTGTGTTGGAGAGATGCTTTAAGCTCCTTGACGCTGAGGGTAAAAATGTGATAATAATAAGTGTTTCTCTTCAGCAAATCTCCCCCTCAGCCTGCTCTATCAGCAGCACAGGGTTCTTTAGTTGTTTGTGCTGCTTCACTGCTATTTAAAGTTTGCAACCTGCAGTTTTAATTTGGAGCGCACAGTGAATCCTTTCAGAGGTGTTGTTGATATGTGCGCTGTGGGGCACTGCCATCTGATCTAGTCTCTGTATTCAACAGAGCCGTATTTTTCAGTAGATGTAAGTCAAAGTATCCTGCTTGTATGAAATGACTGAAACTCACCGGTTTGGGTGAATAAGGTCACTGGCTAATTTTCTCTGTACCTGTATTTTGTTTGTGTGTGCAGAAGTGAAAGAGTACGAGCCACCCTTTGGGAACCTGAGGGAACACCCGTGTGTCGAGAGTATGAAGGACAGCGTTCTCCGAGACAGAGGAAGACCCGAGATCCCTGACCGCTGGATCAACCACACGGTAAGAGGCAACACATACATGCATCAAAGCTATCCAAACAAAATCAGACTTAAAGTGTGGTTAAAATCTTCACAAATATATCTGGTGTTTTAACAGATATTTTAGAACCAGAGGAACTCAACGTTGCACATCCCTGTTTGCATTTTCGCCACATCTGGCAGAAATTAGTCAAATGAGACTGATGACAAATTAAAAAGACAACAAAGTGTTTGAGACGCAACTCTTACATACGAGGAAACAACATGTTGTCATGGTTTTGTTCTTTGAGTATTTAGTATTGTTGCCTCTGGTGTTTGAGTGGATTTAATGAAAGGAAAAGAGACACAGATGTATCATTCAAAGAAGGCAATCTGCTGAGCATATAATGGTTATTTATTTCTGCTTTTAAAAACATAATAAACACAATAAAACAACATGCTTCATGACTTCACCTCTCTCGGTTTTATAACTAGTCAGGGAGCCAAAGCTATGACTTTATTTTTAACATTAATAAACACACAAACAAGAAATGCAGGTTCCTAATATTAATACTAGTGTCACCCTAACGGTTCCTGAACCATCTATAACTATAACTATCATACACAAAGCTAAATTTAGTTTCTTCCAGTCGTAACGCAGGTAAAGTTCTTGAGTTCTCCAGTTTTTTTTGTTTTTTTTTGTCCCCTGAGGAAGTTCTTCCAGTGGAAATAATTGTCACTATTTTCAAAGTGGCATAAGGCCAACAAAGGGGGAAACATTAATTAGGTGTATTGCTAATTTCATTTGGCCTAAATTGTTTTGTGACATCGTGGCACAGATGAAAGTTGCAAAAATGTGTTGGTAGTACTCACATGCACTCACAACCGAAGCTGAGGTCTAATCATTGATTTCATTAGAAATGATTTAGGTGGAATGATGATAAGTTAACAATAAGAAGATTAGTCAGTTAGCACTCGGTACCTGCTCGTACCAGTTCCAATCTACACTCTGTTTCTATTATTTTGGCACCCCATTTATATGAATGGGGGAGGTTAAATATGAGTTTTGACTTGAAAACACACTGATACACAGAGTCAGAATAAGATTCACATAAACACACATGAACCTTCATAGTTTCTGCCTGAGGTGATGACATGCTGTCACAGTCAGACTTGCCGCCAGTCAGTTTTATTGACTGATTATGTCTGTGCTCCACCGCTCCCCCTGCAGGGCATCCAGATGGTGTGTGCCTCCATAGAGGAGTGCTGGGACCACGACCCGGAGGCCCGTCTGACAGCCCAGTGTGTCGCTGAGCGTTTCTACGACATGGAGTACCTGGACAAGCTGTCAGATCGCTCTGACTCAGAGGAGAAGATCCCTGAAGAAATCTTTGTGGTGGATGAGAAGTAGAGCTCCACAGAAACACTGCCCCCACCAGGGAGGCAGAGGAATTACAAGCAAGTAGCTGGCTGAGAGAGAGACTCCAGTGGATGCTTCGTTTGCTATGGGTTCGTCAGAAATATCTGACGGAGGAGCAAACTGGAAACTTGTGTGGATGAAACAGAACTGACACCAGAGGTGGACCATACACAGATCAGGATGAACATAAATATAAACAGCATCGACTGCCTTGACTTGTGTTCTTCTACATGCTTCAAAGACTGTAAACAAACAGGGAAAATACATTATAAAGCTTCTTTAACCAAACACTATTTGCACTTTACCAACATCTATACACACCAAATGATATATATTCTTTTTGTTGTGAGAATACGTTTCAGGTATAGGAAATAAAGGGACCGAACATATTCAGGAAAGGGGGTAAAAGAGTGTGATGTAAAATATTCAAACAATTAATAACACTAATATCCCCATTATAGTTAATTCGACTGCATACTAAAATGTTTTCAAGGTGTCAGTGGGATTGGATGTCAAGGTGCAAGTATAATTTTGAAATTACCCACAGCAAAGAAATAGAAAAGCCATCCAAGGCAGTAATCTGCAGGGAACGCTGATAACATATCTCAAGGAATATGATTTGTAAAATAAAACCTGCCTGAAAGGAGAACGGGAACAGATATATACCGCGCGCGCGCGCGCGTGTGTGTGTGTGTGTGTGTGTGTGTGTGTGTGTGTGTGTTACTCAGAGGACTCTGATCCAAAAAAGAGTCTGTTTAATCAGACAAAGAGAATCAAAGCAATAGAAATATGTATGAAAGACTCTAAACTGGAAGTTTGTGCCTGTATGCCTATATGATATCAAATCTAAGCTTCTTTGTAGATGAAAAGGGAATTCTGCTCCAGTGGTCAGAAAAAAATCTATATCAAAGTCATTTTTGTATGAAAGTGTAAAGCCATAATTAAAAGTATTACAGTACTCAGACGTGTCAGCTTTGTGTTTTGATAGTATCATATTGCTTTATACTTATATTGCCACTTATGATTATTCCCCTAAGGGTGTTACGTGAGATGATCGGTTGTGTTTATTTGACATCGTGAACCACTTTGAGAGAAAATCTGATCCTCTTTACAGCCTGAAACATTATTCAATTCCACTCCAGCAGTCACAACATGACATCTGCTTTGCTCATTATTACAAAAAAACAACAACACAATACTCTACAGTCCTACATAAATGCTACACTTAAAGGATAAAATAGATACTTTATTGATCCCTCTGGAACTTTTTTCACTCAAGTTTTATATATAGGCCCAAAATACAACTACACACACAGAAATTGTTAATGTTGCTAATCCCACTGAGAATCAACAGTTCTGTCCAGCTTTTAGCAGCTCCAGTCCTCCCAGCTCTCGCCACTCCTACTCATATATAAGACTGTGGGCATACTAGCTCAGTTGACAGTGGTGGAAGAAATGTTTTGCTAAAATAAAAATACTAATACAACAATGTAAAAATTCTACATTACAAGTAAAAGTCTTAAAAGTAAAGTATAGAATGATCATACTGTAGGAAAAGAGCAACAACAACAATAAAAAAACAAACATTGTAAGTATAATATGATGAATTATAAGTCTCCATATTTTACGCCTTATGCACTAAGCAATATATTTTGGTATGCAAAGATATCATCTAAATGATCACCAGGAAAGCTCCAGCTCCCGCGGGATGACAAGCTCGGTAGAATCATGATCGTAGTCGCCCATCAGTTGCTCTCAGAGTTGCACACAGAGTTTATGTTCCTGTCCTGGTATACCGTGACACCAACTTAAATCCTATCTCGAGTCGTGCATCATTCTGGTAAGTGTGCGTGCTCCATCATGCAGACTATATACACAACACATTTACATGCTCGTGCTGACGCTCACCCGATGTGCATCCTTCATTCATGATCACACTGAGGCCTCTGAGATGCATCAAATTATGGGCGATATTCAAAATATGACAAATCTGTCAGACTGTCCTGTCATACATAACGCTGGTAGTTTTCCATTGATTGACAGTGCCTGACGCTGTGTGTATGTGTGTGTGTGTGTGTGTGTGTGTGTGTGTGTGTGTATGTGTTGGATGATGCTCAGGTAAGAGGTTCAGCATAGCCATAGTGTGTGTCTGCAGTGTGTCTGACGCTGACAGACCTTCATCCTGAGCCCACAGTTGAGTCAGACTGGAACATCTGTCTGTTTCTGTCTGCGGCTCTCTGTCTACCTGTTTCACTGCCCGTCTGTCTGCCCATCTGCCTGTCATCCACTGGCTCCAATAATTTTTTTTTTTTTTTTTTTTTTTTGCAGTGCTGTTAACAAGCCTAGACTTACTGAACTCTAAACAAGTGCAGGGTGAGAATCTCCATGAAGAGAACGTGCATGTCGTCATGTCAGCATGCCTGTTATTTAGCTCTCTTCTGTCAAGTCACATGCTGTGTGAGGATATCTGTTTCAGACACACTCTTAGTTGAAAATTGCATTTCTTTCATTCAGAACACATGGACAGAGACTGCAGCCGTGAAGCAGCACCACTGAAAATGCATGAAATGTTAAACCAGTGCACTTGGGAAGAGTCAGAAAATGATTTATCAGCTGGAGTGGGCTGAGCTGCTGTCTCTTAGGGACACATCCATTGCCCTTCCTGTAGTTTACATGCTCTATTTACATAAACTATGCCACAGGCTCTCTTGGTGTGGGCTGTACTACAGATAAATTGGACACTGCCGCGGGACATACATGCTGATGATAAATGATTTATAATTTTGCATTATAAAAGGATTAGCAAAAGGGTGTTTGAAGTAACATTTCTCTTCATTTTTCACAATCAAATAATGTGACGTCAAAGCAAAGAGTCAAGTTTTTTTAAGAGGGAGATAGATATTTAAGAAAGAGAACGCCTCCTGAAGCAATGCCTGGTTGTTGACGCGTTTGTTAGTGACAGTAAAAGAAAAAAATGTCCTCTGTCAATGTGAGAATTCAAAATGAGCTTTCACCTTTTTGTTGCAGGAGTATGAGAGCACAAGGACAGGTCTGCACAGTTTGGTTTAAACAGTGTGGGACAAGTGTAAAGCATTTACACATGAATCATGGAGCACAGAGTCAGTCAACAATAATCCTGTTAAAGCTGTTATGCCAGTTTTTGTCGCTGTGCCTTCACTTCATTTCTGGATTCAGTGATAGTCGACGTCATAAGGAGAACAAATAAATTGCATTGTGTGTCATGTCTTTTAATTTGTTTGCCATTAACAGCTCTCATATCCTCAGTCAGTTGTCTGTGATACCGTCCCAGTTTGTCTTTTTAATTAAGGCAACATGGGAGCTTGTGCACACTTGTTTACATCAATGCCAGCCGCACCACAACAGCAGCAGCAACAATATTGCCCTCAACTCCTGCATTTTGTCTTTTGACCAGTAGAGGGAGTGGTGGTTCTACTGGATGCTGCATACAAAGACATCATTTATGCCTTCTGGAACCAACTGGTGCTAAAGTGCAGGATCCAGTGAGCTGACGCTTGTGCTTTGAGGGTAAAAGCAGTGCACTCTGAAAATGGAGGTTCTGAGCTCAGGTTTTTCCATTCCTAAGAGTTACTGAGTCATACTAACCAATCACCAAACACTGGAGTCATTTTGTATTGCGTTTAAACAGCTGCTGTTGGCAAGCATAACTTAACAACTCTGTCTCTCTTCATTTTTCACAGCACTTTCCATCCACTCGCCTGTCATAAAGCATCAGAAAGTATAAGCTCAGCTCACTGGTGTGCAGCTCTCCACTGATGCTGGTACAACTCCATACCTGCGGCTCTGTATGTACTTCTGTCAGCTGCTCAATCATGATCCTTTCTAACCTAATTAACCCTTTAGGTGGGAGGCAGCAGCTGTCAGAGCCAGGAGAAACTCATCGTTGCATACACGCATATGAAAAGAGGTGAACGCTCACACAGCCCTTAGGTGGTCTTACTAATCCAGAAGGAGATACTCTCCTGCCAGAGTCACTTATCATTCCCACATGCCGGTTGCCATGGTGATGCCTCATACATCAATCAAAGTTGCTGAGGATTGCGTTGGTTGGCGAGAGCTATAAACAATATTTTGAGCTCCAGTAAGGAGATGGCAAGGAAGACAAATGACTCCTCGCTCCGATAGTGCCTCCTTTCTTGGCTCTCCAGGTCCAGTTAACGTCAGAGGCCATTTCCCCCACCATCCCAGTTGTTTACACAGATTTTTTTTTCTCCTTTTCATTCCAAATATCCATAAGATTTAGATGTTCCCTTGACATATCACAAAGCAGCACTTGGGGTGTGCAGCTTTTGTTATGGGCAGGAGATAGTGGCAGCAGCAGGAGTCACGTTCTGGAAAAAACTTTAAGGCCCTGAGCCACAATTGCATGCAGCAATTGTCCAGTGGATGATGTGCCTGTTAAGATAAGAGCAGCAGGCAGCCGAGGCCCAGAGACAAAGAGATGAGATTGTTAGGTGTGTTAGGAGCCATTACCCCTGCTGTCCTCTCACATTTTTGTCTGATGGCTGTGGACTTGATAGTTCCGATATTATTTTAATTGCTTTATGCCTCTATGTATGAAGTATTGTGTCATTGCATTCTCAGATAGAGAGCACTCAATGGAAAAATAAATAATAATAAAACAGGTTTATCAAGGACAAACCTTGATAAACCAAATAGCAGCATGTTGATCTGAGGGTGTTTGTCTTGGGTGGATACATCATGAGTGTTGTTTGCTTACATTTAACAAGAGCAGAGCTTTGCAGTTATATTGCAATTTCCCCTCCAAACAAAAGCTGTAATGATTCGATCATTTGAGCAACAAGGACGATGCCATTCCACTTAATTTCCGACATCCATCATCCCTTGGTTGTATGTAGGTTGTGATGATGACTGGAGACTAATTTGGCTCAGTATATCCTTTAATCTGTGTTCCATATTAATTTGTCTATTTAGAAATAATTTACTGATTGCTTTGCCGTTCTTGTTAATGTTCCATGAGAGCCTGATGTGACGATGTTAATCTCTGCTGCAGCTTTGTTAAAACCTGTTTGGACTTTATCTCATTATTAAATGATGGACTGAAATATTCCGCTTAAGGGCAACCAAAGCCGATGTAATGAGACACAAGAGGCACAGGCAAGCAAAAAAAAAAAAACTATGTTATCATATGATAGTGATGTGAAAGTATGACAGAAATAATGATAACCCATCATCGTCAGTAAAACTGCAAAATGCTTCAGCAAAATGTATTTCATACACAGTCTTATACAAGCATTGCATCCTAGCGTTAAGGCTGCAAAGAGCTCGGCTTTAGTGACAGTGTTCACAGCAGACATTTTGATTTGTCAAAGCAGAAAAATAAAACTGGTAACGTTAATTAATGATGGCTGGGTTCCATTTGTAAGTCAGCCCATTCCGCGGCTCTGGTATTGTGCAGGCTCACTCCATGGCATGGTTTACTGGGACGCTTAATGGGATCAAGCTATCGTTAATATTATTAGTTACACCTGTGCTCTTTCCTCCTTACATTTCAAAATGTCTGCCGTGAAAAAGGTTCAGAGTCGTCTTGTTTCTTAAAGAATGCATGAACATTTTGGAAAACACAGGAGTTTCATTCGAACATTGATACCACTTTTATGTTTGTCCAGATTCAGCCCAGCTTAGTATAAAGACTGGACACGGGGGGTTGACTAAGCGTCCATCCCCATCCAACACCCTTGCTTCATTTGGTCTGCCTCGGATCCACTGACAATCCACGTCTTTGCCCATTTTTTGGATTATCCAAGAGGCAGCAGTTGCAAACCTGCCAAGAGAGCCAAAGCCACCACACTATGCTTCACAATGGCTCTTTAGAAAACTGTAGGCAACGTTACGGATATGGCATCTGTGCTTTACACTGTCTATGGTTTTGACTTGTCAAAACACAGATGGACTCAAAGGCTCAGTTCCATTAAGTGTCCCAGTGATAGTGAATTAGCACAGATATAGCCATAGCTATATATTATCTAAGTGGAATGCAACCATCATTGATGCTATGGCGTCAAATCGTCTTCTGTGCAGCTTTAGCTTCAGAGGTGCTGCTGAGTTTTGAACTTTTGATTGTGCTCAGCTAGCTCTCTCGGTTTCCTGTTTTTATGCCATTTTATTTAACCATTTCCTGGCTGTGGTTCTTAAGAGAGTGATATTGATCTAATTTCTCAGCAATAAGCATATTTCCCAAAATGTCAATCCATTTCTTTGAAATGCTGCCTGCTTCTTTTTTTGTTATCAGGTAATATCTCTACGCTTCAACAAACATCAGTATAACGTCAGCTTTACCTAGTTACATTGTATGTGTGAAAAAGATTTTGAAGGATTTTAAAGGTTTAAAATAAATGTACAGTAAAGCATCAACAGCACTAAACAGCCTCCAGAAGACTGGCTGTCTCTCTCTCCCCTCCCTCTATTCATCATACTCATCCTACAGCATTCTCCTCTCTCCCCCCACCTCATCCCATCTCCCCCATACTCATCGGAGAGCCCAGCTAAATTTAACTTTATTTTGGAGGCGTGAATTGTGTTCTGTCAGATGACTGATCGAGGGAAACCAGGAGGAGAATCGATTGGACATGGGCTGAGAGATGCATAGTCCTGACCGAGGGGCCACTTGGTATTGAACCACCTTACAGAGTGCTCCCTGCTCTGGAAAAAAAAAAGTGCAGACATGGTCTTTGATTTAATGTTTTTGTGCGTTATAGAAAAATGTATTAAAAGAAAAAGGTACAAGCATCAATCTGGTGTTTATGTAGCATAGAGGTTTCACAAAAATGAAATTTGTAGTCTTAAATATAAGATGAGAGTGAGACAAACACAGTTAGAAGCTACAGTTTGAGAGAATGACAGGGGGTCTTTATTTGATCATGCTCTCTGTATGAACTTTCAAAAGAATCAGAGACATGCGCTGTCACCACAGCAGAAAAATATCATTGTGCTCCACTTATTTTGAATGCTTCTGCTGTAATTTTCAGTTCCAAGGCTGTCAGGGAAGCGATCTCACATAAATCTGTTTTCTTCCGAATTGAGACAATCCCACGTTGGCCACTCAGAAAAGTGAAAGAAGGGTCATTTTTCAAGCTGAGGCAGCGGGGAAACTGGGAGACATGCTTCAGTTTTCAACATGTGAGTCATATTTTTTGTCTCCTGCCGGGATAATGTCAGGCTGAGTTCAACTGCTTTCTACTTGCTGCATTTCTCATTTGTGAATGGCAAGCCCCCTCAGATGCAGAGGCTGCTCAAACCACACCAAAGCAAAGGCAGCTGTTATTCTGAGGAACCAGGAAATGCATGCCAGCTTTTCAGCGTCTGACATTCTGCCTGCAGACAGTTGATATCTCTGTTGAGTTCAGGTTGTCACTCTTGCTTGTGCTCTATCAACTGCAACTTTCTTGTAAAGTTTCCATGCAGCATGCCAACAGGATTTGAAGCATCACCGCAGGCACTTTGAGGTGTGTCGACAGGTCACAATCAATCGTGATGAATGTGGCAGGCTGTGAATGTTTGTTTGTCTTTCTTTTGAGTTGAGTTGTGGAAAAAGAAAAGGAGTACCTGAAAGATTCTATTGTTCTTTATGTCTAAGGCTTGCACTATGCACTCAAAAGCAAGGGGATCTTTTTTTCAATTCTATAATTGCATAATTATTGTTTAATTTCGCAGGATAATTATTGTGATTAAAAGCCTGATTCACAATCTATAGATTTTCTGACTGGTTTATGATGTTAAATTATGATTTTGGGGTAAAATAAAGACATGAGGTTCTGACTTTTATCACAGGAGTGATAAATTATTATATTATTTTTTATTATGTTGTCAGAAATACAAGCTTTCATTGACAAGCTGATTGCTTTGTTCCCTTCTTAGTGATGCCTTAGATGAAAGCGTTAGTATTGTAATCAAATAAAAAAATGAAAATACATTTTCACTCCAAACTGTCATTGCTTCTGCAGCTCGCCGCCTGTTACGGGGGAAATAACTTTTCATATGTTTTGAGAAATGACAGATGGGTGTAATGAATGCAATATCATCCTGAGGCAGATGCAGCTTTAGAAATTGAGCAAAAGCTCTCTGATCTCTGGGATGATAGATCACACACCATGGACTTATACTATTCCGTCTTTCATCACAACAAGCGATTTTCTATAAAGAAGGAGCTTATACTTGACTGTGCATTGTGCTTATGGATAGATAAGTAATTCAGTCTTGCTTATAGATAATGTGTGGCTCACTCTGGACATTATTAAGATTAACAGCCCTGTAACACAAGGTGAAACCCATGGCTGATCCCGTGCCGGCACATCTTCGGTCAAAGTCAAAGATGAAGATGTTGTGTAGTTGTAGAGTATCATCCACACGTGTTGCTTGGGACTGAGAGGGTCAGGTTCACATTGAGTAGATTTAACAGCCTCTCTGTTGCCCCATTGACTGTTGGAGAAATGAGGCATGCTCAGTGTGAAATGGTGTGTCACTGATGAGGCCGCACAGGTAACCCTGTGCACTCAGCAAAAGACCCCACATACTCAAGTAGAAGTTAACTCAGGTAATTACTCGACTTTTCTCTTTCATCCTCTGACTCCATCATCACTAAGGACTCTAGATGACATTAAACTTGGTTGTCACGGAAACCTGTTTGAAGGTTTTTTGAATACAAATTAATTGAGGAATTCTTCGTGCAAATTGACCTTGAGCCAATTATTATGATGCTATGCGGCTTCTTAGAGAGTATTAAAACAGGCTGTCTAAACTCTCTGTTGGCGACAGGTAAATAAATTGTTCATAACAGTTGGACGCTGCACCTCATTGGGATGCTAAGTGGTTTTCTTTAAGTGCCCTCATTTCTGTTAATGATTGCTGTGCAGATTGGTGGGTGCAGTGGTGATCCTCAGGCACCGCCTAATCATCCTGTTACACTGGATCGCACAGGCTATATGGAGTTAAAGCTATGCTCGCAATGAGCACACATAATGTTGTGCCGTGTCCTGATCGAATATACAGAATGGAACGCTCCCCCTCCTCCTCTGTTAGATGTAAATGATGCACAAGGCAATTAGAGGAGAGCAATGCCAAGAGAATTAAAGGACAGCTTAATAACATTAGCCAACACAAACACAATAATCAGATCCTGGTCTCAAATGTATTATTATGTGTTGTTTGTAAGACAGGAAGCTGCTGAATTGAAGATCACATAAGTATGTGACCGTGTGTGTGTGTGTGTGTGTGTGTGTGTGTGTGTGTGTGTTATCCCGGTGATGGATTGGCAATCAATTTAGTGTTTTCCTGCCTTCCACCGACGACATGTTGAGAAAGGCTCCAGTCCCTGCTAATCACCCTCAATAGGGCAAAGAGTGTATAGATAAAACATGGATCTATAATTCTCATTTGTGATTTTTCCCCCCCTCCAGCTTCCATTACACAGCTTCACTGATGTGTGCTGCAAGGATGTCAGGAATCTGGGAACATGATGGGTCTGCTGCTCAGGCATCCTTGCCTTAAAAATCAAATTACAACATTACATTCCTTCACAATGTGCACTTCACATCTGTGTTATATTGGTGGATTTGTGGAGACAGGATATTCACAAAGGATCCTCTGCTTTGTTACCAATGCTTACATAACACCATTTCCAATTGATTGGGAGATTTGACATGATTATGCATCAAGAGACAAATCACTGAATCCTGTCAATACTGCACCTGGATAATGCCAGATGCTGTTTATAGTTACCAGAACTCGCCGGTTGCACAATGTCCAGTGACATCAGTTTACCTTTAAAAAGTGTAAAAAAGGGCATAATGATTAAAATCACTTTGACCAGTTGCAACACCTCTATCTGTTTTGCTTTCTCCAATTCTTACATGCAGTCAAAGCACAGAGAGATGACAGGGAGAAAGGTGCAAAGAGCATTTCATGCCAGGCATCCTGAGCCTTATTTTTTTCTCTTTTCTTTTTTGCACAACTGGCCTTTGGCAAAGCAAAGAAGCGCCGACACCTAAGAATGCCAAGCATAACGTCGGCAAGTCTGTAATGTTCTTGAGAGGGGAAAAAAACACAGAAAGACAAAGCAAACACAAACATTCAAGTCTGCCTCTGGAGACGAAGGAAAGCAAAGCTGCCCTGCCTGGCAACAGCACTCATTTTGGCTGGCTTTCATCTGGGCTTGGCCTTTTGACAATAGATGCGATTGAAGCAATCTTCACAGCCTGCATTTCCATTTGTCCCAAAGGTCATTCATTCAAAATTTGAAGGTAGAGGGGAAGGGGTGAAGGGATAGTGTACTCATCATGGCATAAGCAGGCTATGATGAATGATATAGGAGCTGTGTGCATGTGTGTGCATGAATGCATGTATTCATCAGCGTGCATGCGCCTGTATGTGTGTGGGATTACATGTGTTTGCAAGCATTTTATCTTTACACAGTGTTGCCTGTGTGCGATGTGTGTGTGGGTGTGTCATGTGTGCATGAATTGGCACCGACTTGCAGCTGTAGCATATGCCTCTGATGCCATGTGTGTGATACTGTGTTCTGGGCTCTGTAATCTCTTTGCAAGCTCAAAACTCTTATCCTCGCCTGCCACTCCGTCTACTCTCCATGATGACCCCCATCAATTTTCATAATCATCCTTTTACCCTCCTTTATTATCGGCCTTCCATCTCCCCCGTCTCTCCAATGCCACATTCTCATCTGCCTCTTATCTCCTCCTCGTCTTTCCAGAAGATAGCCTCGATCCAAAGCTGTGCTAAGCTGCTTTCAAACTTCTGTCCAATTTTTCTGCATGAATATTTCATTTACATTTTTTAAATCATGATCTTAAGTGTGACAGGGTAGATGTAAACACTGTTTATGGAAAGTAAGGATGAGAATTTGGACCAATCTGTGCAATTTTTGTCCAGCAAATGAGTTATTATCACGTCAAAGCTACTTAGAAGTAGATTATAATTAACAACAGACAACAGAAACTAAAGCATGCAATCCCTTGACATAAACATAGATACTCTGATAAGTAGTTATTGCCTGAGTGTGCAGAATCTATTTAAGAATAAATTACCCAAAGTAATGGGTACTGAAATCAAGTGCAATACATAAACGCTATAAACCCATAATATGAGTTTATAATGATGTTCTGGAGGCCTGTGATTCGGTTACTACTTGTTTGGAAACAATGCTACACCCGTCTGTGTAAGATGAAGCACCGCGCTGTAGGTTAGATACGTTAGATAAAGCAGCATTATGTGGAACAAATGTTCAAGGTGATGAGAAAAAGATTTTTTGTCCACTCTGACTCCAAAACAAAGTTGTCTCTTTCTATAATATTACACCGAAGAGAAGTGTTGGACTATTGTTTTCACCCCTTTGGGAGAGAATAGCATCTTAGATAAATCAATAACGCTTCCTGGCCCTGTCTCATGGTTATATGAAACTGTGCAAGCACAAAATGAATGTATACAATCAATCAAAAGAAAAAGTTGAGCATTTATTTGTTAAAAAAAGGGGCGTCTTATTCCAGCATAGGTGTTCAGAGCTTTGGGGAAACTTGTGAAAGTACACCCTGAGTTTAAGAGAATGATGAATGCCGTGTTCCTGTCTTTGCTGCAGGACATAATAATGATGAGACACATCAATCTTTATTACCACTCCACTACCCAGTCCAGAACATCCAAGGGCAACAGAAATATTGCACACACAGGGAGAACATTCATCTTCACACACCTGCCTATAGCTTTTTAGCAACATGGAAACTATTTCCTTCTAGGATTTTGGCTGTGTGCACATGATCTTCTTTTTGTTATGAAAAATGACTAATTCAGCTCCAACTTTAAGCCGAGTAATACGGATTTTATTTATAGTGAGCACCAGAATGACTCAATTTTATATATATAACAGGGGATAATCCTCATTTCAATGAGTCGCAGCCATAAATTAATGTGTCCCCATTGGTGGATTTGTTTGTCTATCTGGCCACTGGTTTTCTCTGATTGGCTTAAATACACAACCCCACGCCCCTTCGTACCTGTCGATCTGTGAGAGGCCGCCGGAGCTTTCTTACTCCCCGCCCTCCGCATCCCTCCCGCCCCTTTCCACCGGCGTTCAATCGTGAAGCGAACTGACTGTTGCAGCCTCTGTATGTGGCGCATGAGTGTGCGTTTCGGGATGTAACGGCGGTCTCCGGGAGTAGCAATACTGAATTAAAACAAACCTGGGAGACTCGCAAGAGAGAATACCCGAGGAGAGCGGAGCACAGACTGAGGGAGTTTACACAGCGCGGAGTGGAGGGAGACACGGGGAGCGTGGCAGGAGGGACGCTCTATCAAATTTCAACCGACGCCGCACGCAGAAATGGCGGAGCACCACGCAGCCAGCGACGGCAAGCACAAAGCGTCCACCAATGCCGGGGGCTCGGTGCACGGGAACAGCAGACCCGGCGCCGCGGGTGGAGGAGGGGGTAAAGGAGGCCTGTCGGGCGGACTGACACAGCCAGCAGGGTGGCAGTCTCTACTCTCCTTTAGCATTCTGTTTCTGGCCTGCCTGGCAGGATTCAGCTCCAGACTTTTCGCGGTGATCCGGTTCGAGAGCATCATCCACGAGTTTGATCCATGGTAAGCTAGCTAACGTTTCCTCAGGTCAGGTTGAGACCCCGGGAACAGTTGCATGTAGTGGCAATGAAAGACTGAGATTGAGGGTCATAAAAAAAAGAAAAATTAAAGATAACATGAATTCAACTGTAATATTTCACTCTCCAGAACTCAGCACTACAGCAGCGACTGTTCCTGACACCGCTTTAAGTACTTCTGTGAAGGTTTGTGTTAGCCGCTCACAGTCAACACAAACAGTTTCCTCACACGGACCAACGACAGATGTCGCTGGGACGAACACTTCTGTGGGGGTGGTCAGTCAGTGACAGCCACGGTGCTGTCTCCGTCTGAGAGACCTTGACGTTTCAAAATGTGACACCCGGCTTAGCTCGGCTGCTCTGTTTTTTATTAGTTTTTTTTATTTTTTAAATGTTGCATCCAGCCAATAATAACTCTGACTGATAGCCGCGCGGAGGAGGCTTCCCCCCGCGAGCCACAACTTTGTTTAGATGGCAGAGACCCGGGAGGAAGTCACGCGCGGGTTTCTCCGAGCTCAGCACGTGTTTTTTGAGATAACTCAATTCAGTGGGAGCGGGTCGAGTTGAAATGGTTGCGGCTGCTTGATGTGGGGGATTCTCGCTTCAGCTGCGGTCGATTGAATTGATTGAGGCTGTTTTTTTTTTGTTTTTTTTATTGCTATAGTAGATTCCTCCCTCTGAGTTTAACATAACTTGTTGTTCAGGGTTTTCTATATGTGTGTATATATACTGCATGCTAGACTGCTTCTAAAACCCGGAAGCCAGCTGATCCGGTCTGGTCTGTCTGTCATCACAATGCAGGATTATTCCGCCCTGTATCAGTGTCACATGGGCCCACAAGTGTCTGCCTGGTTTGCAGTGCACTGCTCTCATCCCACTCTGTGGCATTCAACACGACTGATGCATTCATCTGTTAATGTCCAAGGACAGGTGCTCCGTCTTGTTCAGGGTGACACTCGCCTCCTCAATTATGGTGATAACTTGATTGCGTTTAAGAGCCAAGAGGCCACGGCTTAGGGCCACCAGCGGTTCAGAAGAGCTTGATCCTGCTCGGAGACTGGAATTTGCACCTCGTGCTGACCACGGTGTTATCAACACACAGTGTCACAAAGCTGCATTCTTTGTTCGCAGCCTTCCTACATCTGATTAGCGTCCTGGGTGGTCACACACTTGGTATGTCTAACTGTGGTTTGTTGCACTTCTTCACAGTGAAAGTGGGAGCTTCAGCAGGAGCCTGTAAAGGAGTATCGGCTTCCACAGAGTTAAAACTGCACACAGCTCTTTGGCAACATGTCACAGGAAAAGAAAAGCACCCTATTGATATTCAAAAGTTTAAGAATCCCTCGCAGCGACGAGCAGTCTACATCTGTTGTTCTCTTGGACCTTAAAAACAAAGCAAAGCTCAGATGAGATCTTCTATCGCAGGCACAAAGTGATGTCATATCTGAGGATGGTCCACTTAATTGGGATTGGCATTAGAGACCGCAGGTAGTCATAATTTTATGATTTTTTTTACACATATAAAAACAGATTATATATATATATTATATCTATAATAATAATATCTATATATCTATATATATATATATATTATAAATAAATAAATAAATAGATAAATAAATAAATAAATAAATATGAAAAATATCGATCGTGGACTATATACATTTAAACCTTGCATCATCTGCCCCCTCTCCACTTATCTTTTGACCCCATGTGTCATCCTAGTCAGCTTACTGAGAACTCTCTCAGGAATTCCTCAGAGCGTATGGCAGCCATAACACTCCAGATATTGTATAGATTAAAACATAACCCTGACCCCAGTGAACACCTTTTTTTTTTTTTTTTTTTTTTTTTGCTGAGAATAGTTTAATAGAACATTATACAAACATTTATTCTGTATTTCCTTCTTGTAAAGGAGATCTGACTGTAAGCATGTTTTCATGATAATGTATGTGCTCGAACGTCCTCACCTTTGACGATGTGAAAAGAAAACGTGCCTTTTTCCGGCCGCCTCCTCCCCTCCAGATATACATGATTAGGGCTGTTGTCATCTGAATTGTTGGATGCTGTTATTGATTATTTTTTTTCCCCTCTCTCTGCGAACAGCTTCAAATTATCTGCAGCTAACCATTACATTAAACGAGCTGGCAATTTGAAAAATCAAGATTGGATTTACAAGCTGCAAAATGTCAGGCTTATTTCACGATATGCAAACAGCACATGCTGTACTGATTTCGTAGGCGAGTCCCTAATATGACTTGCCCGTTATCTTGCTGTGCTCATCTCGCTGATTATCTGAAGACCAGAGGGGGTGCTTTGGCTGCCATTCAAGTGATATTTGAGTCTTCATTCATGAAAGTAACTCATTTCTAAAGTTTCACTTTCTGTAACCAACTCCGAATTAATGTTCAATCTTTGTAATTGTCAATGAGTCAGCGGATGGTTTAGCTCAGAACAATGTTATGACTGCCTACGAGACTTTACCATGCGTAGATGTAACTCCTGAGCCCCGCTGCTACAAATATATCCTTTTTTTTTTCTTTTTAAGTATCAGGATTTGCCAAGCTGACAAAGACAAAGATGAGCTCCTGCTCTCCGACTTCCATACAAAATCTCTGTCCAGTGTATTGAGTTAGTGGAGGAATTTTAACTAGACTGAAAGCTTGTGTGTGTGTGTGTGTGTGTGTGTGTGTGTGTGTGTGTGTGTGTGTGTGTGTGTGTGTGTGTACATACTGGATGGGAAGCTTTCCTTGGAAGTTTTATCTACCTTTGTTATGTCAGGAAATAGAGTCCGTTCTGACAGTAGAGTGAGGGAAGAAGAAGCATCTCTGTCAGGCTAATAATGAGCTGGATACTTGGATATAGCAGCACAGACACACTCTCACTCACACACACACACACACACACACACACACACACACTTGCACTCCTGCTATCTCTTCGACCGGTCGACATCAACTGCTGCTTCTTTGCATGACTGGAGTTTTGTTCAAGGTCTCGATGGATGTCTGGTGTGGTCATGAGGCTTACTAGCTTTAAGTCCACTGACGTGCTGTGTTTGCACATACGTGGTGCTAAAGTAATTTGCAATGAATAAGTTGGCAGGTCACTGTTAGATTTGCTTACTTTTTGCTGCTTCACGTGATTGTGAATACTTTTAGTTTTCAACCATTGCAGCGACATGATGGAGAAATTGGTATTTTGAGATTTAGCACCCTCAGTCTCAGAGTGTAATCACACTGTGCTAAATATGGACAGCTATACATGTGTATTTGTTATGATTATATTACTTATGATATAATCATACAAAAAGTAGCAAGTTGACAACTTTGCTAACAGCCAAACATGAAGCAAGTGCAACATCATAGCAGCCAGCTGATATTACTCATTAGTCTAAAAGCAGTCAGCCCAGCTCAGCGTCTGTCTTTCAGCCTTTTATTTCACCAAGCTCTCTCCAACGACTAAAAGTCAGTCACTTTCTTCTCTTCGTTCTCTTCTTGGCTTCCTCCGTCAACGTCCTCTTCGGTCTTTTCTCCTCTGCCATTATGTCCACAGATGCTGCTGAGCTTAGTTACATTGCCGCCTGCCAAGCTCCGCTCCCCATCAGCATCCCCCCTGCAGCCTGTACCTGAAAACCCCCTCTTTCCAAATGTTGGTCCAAAACACCTCTGGTATAAACACTAACACTCCCTCTGTGCTCTGAGCTCACCGTCCGGGCAGCCTGGCTAACAAACTGAACATTAACAGCAGCTATACTTCACAGCAAATTGTTTGTTTGTTGGGCTTTTGTACCTTTTTTATTTTTTTATTTTGAAGAGTGACAGGAAGGTAGGGAGAGAGAGTTAGGAGGGATGACATGCAGCAGAGGGCCACAGGTCAGAATCACCTTATCTGCTGCAAGGGTTAATTGATGATGGAGTTGCAAGTTCAGGAGCAGATCAGATGGAGGTTTCAAAGTTGTTTTAGGTCAGTTGACATGTTATGTTCAGGTTCCTGTAAAGGGCAGTTGGGATTGTAGCGTTTGTACCATCTGCTGCTGGAGTGACTGTTCAATCGGTGTACACACACTACAACAGCATTACCGGGTTAAGAGAAGATTTTCAACCCAAGAGCCCATTGGAAAAGTGCCGAACATGCTGTAAAACTATCAAAACACATGGACTGGGACGGTGTTTAGCTCGGTAGCTTAAGCAGCCACCCCATATGCAAAGGCTCGCAAAAAAAAACCCAAATACACATGGACTTATTTTTGCTTATGTGCTCTGTAAAAATTGGGCGCAGCACATTTGAATTATTCCTCCGCTTTTTTTTCCTTATTCAACAAAAACTCCCAGCGATACTCGCCTGCGTTTGATTGTTAATTCTAAAATCAGGAGAAGCGTGATGTAACGGCCTCAAATGTCAGTAGTTTCACACATGCCCTCCGCAATCCTCCGCTATCGCAAACAACGCTTTGATATCAGCCAACACCTCAAGAAAGTGTTCCTGACCCTTCCTTGATAATACAGTCTAGCTGCTGAAAGTCGTTAAGTGCTGTGAAAATGAAGTCTCCTCACAAGTGACGTTACCACCTCAGTGTTTTTTTCCCCCCGAAATGCCAGCAAAATTAATGAAAGTAGCAGCCTTTGCCTATGTACCCCCCCCCTCTGTCGCCTCCTCCATTTCTGTCTTTTTCACACACACAAAAAAAACAGGATGTCTATCTCAAAGTAGATTAGGCTATCCCAGGAGCGGCTGCTGGCATAGCAACACTTCAGCCGGTGCAGTAGTGTGGGAAAATGGAGAATAAGCCATGATTGATCTTCCTACCAGACTCTTGGCTGGAGCTGTGATCCCTGCCTAAACCCCCCCCGTCCCCCCCCGACTGACTGTCCAACAGCTTATGAAATATTCAGCGTTGAGACGGTGTCCGGTTACCTGCAGCAGGAAAAATGTTGGCGACTGCCCATCCTGGGCCATTAAAGGTGGGCTTCCCAGGCTTACATTATTCTTTGTTTAATAGATTGGAGTTACCGCGGCAACTTATTAGCCATTTCACAGCGTGCCTCAGCTCTTTTGTCTCAGCTCCAGCCTTGCAGAGCAGGCCGGCTGCCTCACGTCCCAACCTTTTTACAAGACAAGAGAAAAGCTAACGCACTCCCTGGCAGGACTTTTTTTTTTTTTTTATGTGCTGCTTTCGCCTCAGTCAGTAGACTTGATGTCAAGCCCCTGATGATTAAGTGCTATTTCTCAGGCCGGGCCTCCCAGCGGACTAGTGTCAGGCATAGCAGGAGGAGACTGTGAATCCGAGGTGTGTGTGTGTGTGTGTGTGTGTGTGTGTGGACACCGACAGATCTGTTCCAGTGCACCTGGGGCAAGTGTATACGAGCTGAGATGGGAAGGAGCAGTAGGCACAGGGACACACTGGCTAGCACAATAAAATGCATCCAAGCAACCTCATTTTAGTACTTTTTTTTTTTTTTTTTTTTTGGACTGCGTTACCATTTAGCTTGAATAAAGGCTAATACTTAAGCTTGCTCATTATAAATCGAGATCATTTCTATGTCACTTGATTGCTTCATCTTTCTGTTTCCATCCCCCCTGGTCTGAGGATCTGCAGAAATGTGTGCATTAAGCTCGTTGCAAGCTATCCCCAGAGACCAATAACAGACGAAATGTGTACATTACAGAGATGAAAGGGACCGGGTTGATTCATTTGCGCTGAATTGTGCTAGCTGACGGCCTAGCTTTTAGCCCACAATTTGCCTGTCAGCCAATTTGGCCGGGCCATTCTGAACATATTTGCAAGATTGCCACCTAACAAGAGCTGCTTGTCAGCAGCCCGGAGGCCACACGAGTCACAGATGTCTTGATGGAGGATAATGGCATTGAGAGGTAGCTCAATTTGTTAACGGGATGAATTGCTTCTGTGGCACATCCAGAGCAATATTTGTGTTTGCGTGCATGTCCGCACATGATGAGCTTCACAGGGCGCTTGTTTGATTTTACATTTAATTACAAAGAGGTGTGAGAAGTTCAGCACAGCCCGCTCCTTGCATAAGCTACAGTACAATGTAGCCGCGGCTATTATTCATTGCAAATTACCTTGAGTTGGTTCTCCGCCTCACCTTTCTTGAACCACAGTCTTCTTGCTAGTTTTGGCAGTTGTTCGCTAATGAGATTTTAAGAGCATTGTCCTCTGATGGCTGTGAGCACCGCGTTCCAACTCTTCCAGCTCTTTATTGAAGTCTAAAGAGGGCAATCGTGTACTCCTATAACTTTGAGACATGGCAGCAATACAACCAACTGATTACGTCCAAGCTTGGCGCTTATATCTCCACATATAGGATATAAATGTTCCCTGTGCTGTAGTGGGTCTCCAGAGTTGCATTAAGCCACAGTTATATTTACTTTATTTAAGGCCATGGTTCCATAGCAAAAATATGTCTCTTCACATAGGAAAATGTAGATGAAAAGTCATACATTAGATTCTTGTAGTATAGTGCTTAATATCTGTTTCCAAATGACAGATCAGATGGATTTGAAGGTCGACCAACACACAAGAAAATAATTTGAAAGATAAAGAAGATTTCTGTGAATTTCTTTTCAAGGTCTTCACGTCTGTGTTTGCAGGAATCACCTGTAGCACAGGTAGTCTCCTCACAGCTGCCGATGGCTTTAGTGCAACACTGTTATCTGCACTGAACCGTTGAGTCTTAATACAACAAGTTTTCAGCTTTGAAAATGTTACCTGAAAGGTTGGATGAAGAAAGGTGTTATTTCGAAGACTCGCTCTGACACAGGGATTATGTCAGTAATTCTGTGTTGATATAGCCTAGTTGTATAGTGTTAATTTCAAAGCGAGCTTCAGTAAGTACATTTCAGAAGGTGCACATGGATTTAGTTGCTCTGTTCTCTGCGTGCAGACCTAGTATGTCTTGATAAAAATGTCCAAATAGCATTGTGTCTAACACTGTATCCTCTGCTGGAACTGATCTTGGATTGGGTCCAGAAACAAACCCAGGTAGCAGAACTAAATTTATCCCCTGTGTTCTCATCTACAGACAGCGCTACAGGAAACACTGGACGAACCCTGTCTCGTGCGTGCTCGCACACACACTCGGATAGCGGCACGCGCACATGCCGAGCAGAGATGCGTGGTTGATGCAGCTTTTGTCAAGCTGTTTGTTCTGCGTTGTCATACGCGCTTTGATGTGATTGTTGTTCCATGACCACCCACCCAGCCTGCCTGCAGAACCCATCCGTCCGGGGAAAAACAGAAGGATCGACATGTCCGCTTAACAAATGCAAGGCCGGAACTGATGGCGCTGCCTTTTTTTGGGATGCCTGTGCGATTGCGTTCTCTCGTGTGTTTACTTATAGCGTTCTGTGCATCAGCAGCAGAAGGTCAGTCGTCACACTAAGCGCCAGGCATCCATTCACTTCTCCATCTCAGTGACATGTTGGACAAGTATTATTGGGTTTGCAGGGTGTGTAGTAGCCCTAGTTTTTGCACAGACTTTGCATGTGTTCTTTAAGGATGAGAACACCATAAAAGTCTAAACAATGAGACCTCAACAGGTGCGGATGATGCACACTCAACACTAAAGTAAGGCTCATCCTGAGGGAAGTTCCACCTGCACAAGAAAACACACTCCAGTGCTGTGTCTATGCCTGTTAGACAGTTCCTGAATATTGACTCGTCCTCACTTTAAAGTGGTCCTTGATGCTGGGGACAGAGAGAGGATCTGTGCTTATCATACATCCCTGTCCTCTTCCTGACAAGAGTCAGCATGCAGCTCTGTGGGCGAGCGCACCTGCATACAGAGAGGAGAAGAAAGGAGGAGTGAGAGAAACAGTGGTAGGATGGTAGGAGGCGGAGAGGGAGAGAAGAAACTGATGCCTGCCAGGCATCCAATCTGAGGGAGGTTTTGGTGGTGGAGCCAAAGATTTCATTGTTCCAAACACAGCTTCATCACTCTGTTTGTGTGTGCATGTACGCGTGTAATGTCTGTGCTTATGTTTTTATGCAGCGAGGATAGGGTTGATGTATTATTTTGTCCGACTTGGCCTCGGGTTAAATTGAATGTCTTCTGTAGCTGATGGACTACTTACAGCAGAGCCCATTTAATAAGATCAGCTGCTTAAAGCATCTCTAAAGCATTACTGAATAGTTAAAATAGCTCAACTCAGCTTATTCCTGAGCAGTTTTTCTCCTTTCAATATAATCCCTCCAGCATTTTGCAGAAACTCCCTAGGAATTCACTGTTTAGCATCAGCAGGTAGATGACTAAGAGCTGGTTTAATCAAATTAATCCCAAAGTAGAGGTTATTATAAAGGTCAGGTAGTAATAGCCACACTGCGCTTCTTGGTATAATAATTTAGTCATTTGGGTTCTCAGTGAGCCAGTTATCTCTTAAGTTCCCACTTCATTTTTCACACTGGCCCTATCTCTGATTAGATGATTGGCTAGCAATCAGCTTGGCACCTCTTAAATGCCTCGTGTTCTGTTGTCTTTTACATTCTGTCATGTCTTCACTGCGACTCTTTCATTCCCCCGCCATTTCCAAGGTGATACCTCTGTGAGCCTATTGCATAATATTCTGTCTTATGCATGTTCTATAGTTTAAGCTGCTGTAAGCAATTATGGCAATTCAAACTGGTCCGTTTTAGTCTTTTATCACTATGCAAATACACTAAACCCCAAACTAAAGACAATCTCAGATATTTTACATTTCCTAGAAACAGTTTCATGACGTCTGCAGTTTATGGATGCCACAGTAAATCCTCATGTTAGCATATTGTCGTAGTCCAGAATGTCGTCCCTTCAGTTTTATGTTTGCGTGTTTCCCCTGGGATTACATCCATTTGTTCTGAGTGCTTTGGTTTCTTCCTACATCGGTAGAGAGGTGCCAAAGGAATGAAAAATACTCCTACTATTGCCCTTGACCAATGCACTGGCCTGAACTTAAGTTGGTCCCCGAGGGTCCACGCAATGGCTTCCCATAGCTATTAAAAATGAGGATATATCCAACGCAGAGGGTGACTTTCTAAAGGGAGCAATATAAATAGGACTCGCTGTGTTTTTTTTTTTTTGTTTAAGAGGGCACATAAGGCTATGAAACCTGACAAATATTCACAATGGGATGATGAAACTGGTGATTTTTTTTTGCTTCAGACTTTATCTTAAATTTTCAGGCTCCTACACAGTTAAAATACATTTCTGCAACACGGTGGGGAGTATTCAGTGCAGTTTACAGTAAACTCTGCCCTCTTGTCTAAGGGACGGAAAGTGGAGCGAAAAATGGAATGAACTGTTAGACGTTTTTACTCGATTGTCACCTGTTTTAAATATTCAGAACAAATCCTGATGAATTCCTTGATTGGCTCAGTAATTTTGCTTGTGTTTTGAAAATAATTATTTGTAAGTATTACATTACTCTGCCAGTTGTATGTCTGCCAAAGGGGCATCTTTCCATTTTGGCAGCACAAGGTCTCATGTATTTTTCTGGTGCAGATGTGTCCTTTGTTCAGCCATTGTGTTTGTGTTCATTCTCGACGGCCCATCGAGAGGGGGGATGACTTTATTGTCACAGCCTCGCCACTGGCAAGCACACCTGGTGTGACATTACGGAACATTATGGTCACAAGGCCACGACTTTGTTTCAGGTCGCCAGAACAGCTGACTGCCAGGCAAGGACACAGCGGCCCAGGGGTCGCTTTCTTTTGTTGTGAGGCACAGGCGAATGGAGGAGCAGTTGAAGAGAAGAGTGTGTGGACGGGGGCTCAGGGCAGAGGATGGGAAATGACAGACGGACGAATGGAGTGGTGTCAAGCAGGACAGAATGACAGCTGGAATAGGTTGTCAATCTATGACTGCCCGAGAAAGACAAGCCTGTCAGACGGCTGTCATATCATCTTGGTTATCAAGTAGAGCAGCTGGCAGGTAGTCTGGACGAGCCACACCAGATATGAAACAAGATGGAGTAAAGAGTTTTATCCTGATGAGAGGCTGTAATGGGCCTGATAGTAGGACCACAGTGGACTGTAGAGTTTATTGCAGGTAGGTTGCAAGCTAATGCAGAAATGTACACCACCGTCTCCAACAATTCAGAGCATGTCTTAAAAGCAAGAAAAGGCATTATTTATTGACAGATAAATACAACATTTGAACTTTTTAAATGATCAGCAATGAATTATCCATGGATTTGATTTGTCAAATCTGTCTGTTCCATTGTGAATAGATGTTAACTCTATTCATAAAGGTGTTCCTCTGTCAGACCTTTTTTTTTTTTTTGCTGACCTCTAAAAGAGATGACAGTTCTGGATCTCTGCGTGGCAAAGGTGAGATTTCTGCTGAACAGGAGAAGGGAGGGAAATCGAAATTGGAATTAATCACCTGAATCAAATTAATCAAGAAAGTTAAAAGCCCCTAAAAATCCATTATAGATGTTTAATATCCAATGTGAGAGGTTTTTAACCCCTGCAAGGATGTGTGGAAGTTCAGTCAGGATAGGAGAAGCTGTCTAAACATTTAGTTTTGACATTGGATTGATTCGTGTATGAATACAATGAAAGACCACGCAGTAATCGACGGTATACCAGAGTTGCTTTCATGTCAACCAAAACGTCTTAGGTCAGTGTCAGTATTTCAACACCTGCCTTCCACTACCGTCTCCATGCCAGACAGAGTGACAGAAGGCACAATGTAATGTGAGTGCTCGCTGAGAACAGGTTTCTCCCCGTGGGAAACTGTGGGCATCGTTGGCATGCAGCTAACCTGCTGCTATAAAAAGTCTAAGAAGTGCTTTGAGAATAGCATGACTCATTGTGGCTCCAGGCAACCCACAGCAGGCATCAGTGGACTCGCAGGCCATTAGATAAACGTTTGTTTCGGCCTTAAGATGTCGCAGATTTAAGAAATCAACTCAAGCACATGATTATAGGCTTATCACAGATTGCCTCACCTTTTATTTGACAAATATAACTGCTCTTAGTGGCATAAAGTACAGGCATAAAAGTGTGCGAAGGTGTGTGAAGGTCCTCTCTTAAAAAAGAAATCCTACTCTCCTCTGGGTATAAACGATCACACCTGAAAGGCATGTCTGCAGGCAAAAGTATAACTTTGTAGCTTTTGCATGCTAACTACCCACACTACCCAGATAACTACCCACACTTTCAAACTATCTATTCTTGCAGCCATTCATGGTGTTCCAATTGATTGTACATGTGGAAAGTGACTGAAGTAGTTGGGTGAAGAATAAAAAAAAAAAAAAGGGGGCGGGGGGCTTGAGAGAGACTTTTAAATTCTGCCTACTCTCTGTCCTCTGCACCCCTGACCGATCGCTGCATGAATTTTCAGATGCAGCTCTGCCAATTCTGGCTTCTGAGCTGTGGGTGGTGGGAGGGGGCTTCAGGCACTGCATTGAAAGCCCCCTTTTTTGAAGCATTCTGACCGCTTTACTGCACCATTTTTACCTCCTAAAACATCCTCAGGGTTACTGCTTCGAAAAAACTATATACACCTTTGCCTTCTTAACTTGGACCGTGTATTGTGTCATCAGCCTTAAATATCCTCCTGGCAATTATGTAATACGTGCGTGTGTTATAGACTCCTGTTCACAGATGAACTATAACATATCGAGCTGTATTATGCATAATCACGGCTTTAATGCAACAAGATGAGGTCAGTATATTGGGTTTTCTCATTGCATTTCTCACTTGCAGTCTCATCTTTCAGCACTTCAGTCTGCAGAGACACAAGCCTGCCTACTCACTTTGCCTTTTATGATGCATCCTCCTGATCTAGCCAAGTCTTCAGAACAGATTTGCTGAAATGAATGAATAAAATGATCCACCCCCCCCACCCCCTCGGCCAGCTCTTCAATTTAATGTGTCCTTGAGACATGTAGCACCACAGGAGGATAGGAGCTTTCCTTCCAAATGTTAATCATTGTCCCAAGTGCCACACTCCCTCTTCTCTCTACCGTGGTCCGTCTGCATTTTCCAACCACAGGATGGACTAACCCACTTGATTTGGAGGCTTAGTCTTAGCCTTCCACTGATATCCCTGACATTTCCTGCCTTCCACTGATATCCTGAAAACTTTGCTGTCATTCTCAGAAGCTTTTTAGTTTTGTTGTTCACACTTTTGTCAAAGTGATTTTGCTTGGTGGCGGAGATGTAAAGCAACCATTCTTGGGTTCTTGAGTCACAGCAGCAGTTTGGCAGTCTACCTCAATACTTTTCTCTGAGTCAGCCTCCATATGGGTGTCGTGGCGACGCCAGCATATCCCGCACATTTCTCATGTCGTCTTGTTCTGTCAGGAGAAAACATGGTAACGATGCAGTGTCTTTGGATATGTGTAAATGCTCAAAGCAGACATGCTTTGTCCATGCTACTTTTGGTGTCTTTGGACATGCACAATCTTTTTTTGGTCACACGTAGATGGTACGTACAGAGATATGTCAAATTATGAAATTTATGACATGCAACCAGGCAGAGTACGGATGATTTGGACTTTGATTTGTATGTCAGCACATCAAGCATTACAAGCACTACACTCTCTTCCTCGAGTCAGTGATTTCACAATTTGTATGCCCAGTGGTCAAGCACAAATTTAGTTCATTTAGAATAGAGACAAACCACAAATGGGAGTCATCACTCTGCTAAAATTGACCTTAAGATTAGCTTCTATCTTTTGTTTCCTGTGTCCTCATGATTTGTTGAGTGATGATAGGAATCATGATGGTTACTTTCCTGCTTTGTAAGATCTGTCTCTGATGTATGGGCTGGATCATGACGACCCTCCCTCTTGTCTGGGCTGAGTTGACCACCTTTGATGCTAGTCCACCACTGCAAAGTCCGGGTAAAGCTGAAGTTATCAATAGTCCTCAGAGCAGATGTGGAGTGCAGCCTCATCCTCACCTATCTTGTAATGACCACTCTCAGGAAGAGCTTTTTGGTCATGTCCTGCATGGTATCACTCTGCTCGCAGTTGATACTCCCTCGATGTAGCCGGGTTTCTTAGTTGATTAAGCCTCAAACGAGGTGATGCCAAAAAAAGTAGCAGGTCCTATCTACAACTTTCACAATGACAAACTAGAGCGAATTGTGCCAAGCTGTAACATGCAGTGGAAAAATGGCTTTAGTGGACCTTCCCTACTATCCCTTTCTACATTGGCTATGCTTCAGTGAAAACTAATAGCTGCTACTTTTGCAGAAGGGCTGCTGTAGCATGAAATATGAGATATGAGATGATGGATGATTTTTTTTTTAAGAGTACTCTTTTAGAGTGAATATCTTGTAAAGTAACTTCTGGCTCCTTTTAAAATTCCCCGGTGTCCATTAAAAATATAGCTGTAGGTAATTACCTGGATTGGTCTTGACCCTTCGCTAAACTCCTCAGTCTAATGATGCCACTGCTTGGAATATAATGAATTCTCAATTCATGTGTAAATGTTTTAGGTAAAGAGCTTCAATAGATATATTATTTATGGTGGTACTTTTTGTTACTGTTCTTTTGTGAGTACGGTCTTCCAGCTTCCGCCTCCGTGGTCCGTTGCATTTGACACTAAAATCAAAGACTGTGACTTTAATGCAGGCCTGTGACAGTGTCCTCTTCTCTCCCAGAGTTTCTCATCTCAACCTGTGACCTTCAAAAGCATGTTTTCCCTTTAAGCAGATGCACCCTAGTTAGCAAGACCAAAGAGGATATTTCCGACACTTAAGGAATGACTCCCGCTCTGATGATCGCACCTCTCCATTAAAAATGCTCCAAAAGCTTCATTTGAATATATGAAGGCGATCATTAGGCACTTGATATGATTTCACTCAGGAGAGATAAGTGACCTCAGACTTCAACATTTCCCTTGCAATATTACTCCACCAATTTGGCGATTATCACAGTCATTAGAATTCCATTTACCATGACCGCTTATCATGACCTTGAAACGTACTTTTTCAATCCACAAGGTAAACTGATAGAGGTACTCTCCTCTCTGTCGGTTTCTTATTTGCTCGTTTCTTTCATGAGTCTCTGCTCTCTTCCCATGAGCATGTCTTTGGAACTTAGCAAGCAAGTCTTGTTCTCAAACTGTGATCTGTCTAACTCCCATCTGGTCCCCACAGCAACCCAGAATCTGATTTCAAAGCAAGATGAACTTAGAGAGGCCCTCCATAGATCCTTCACTTGTCATCCCCGTTACCAAAAGTCACACAAACCTGGACCCCTGCATCAGTGATGAACAGCACTGTATGGAACCCTCTTATGTATTGAAACAAGCAGGGTTCTGCTTATGTCTGAGTCTGTTTCTTCACTTTGATTGCATGTTAACCCCCCACGGCCAGTCACTGTGCGAGTGGGGTTGTTGAGGAATATTCTTTTTCTGATAATGCTCTTACTGTGCCATCTGGCACGTCATGTGATGTGAAATCTCATGGGAAATGGCTGTCAGGATTCATCTATTTTCCTCTTTATTAGGGGTTTTATGTGATTTAGCTGTTTTTTAAAATGGCGAATAGGAGTGCTTCTAAAAAGCGCTGGTTCTCAGGAGCATGGATTTTGTAATGTGGGGAAGTACTGTTGGGGTTATTTCAGTTCACATTCGTCACCTTTTATCTAGAGCTGACCTGATTAGTCGATGAATTGATTAGTAGACTGGCAGAAAATTACAGGTCAGCAAAAATGCCAAATATTACCAACTTTCTTTCCAGAATTTCCTGCTTTTTGTCTCATTTGACAGTACCATGTCAGAAGGGTTTTGGACTGTTGGTTGGACAAATTGCCACCGTGAGCCGTTTCCACCATTTGACATTTTATAAACTGATTGATCAGAATCATCAGCAGGATTCATTCACAATAAAAAAATATGTTCCACTGCAGGTAAATTACAGCCATAGAAGGGCTCAATTAACCAACATTACACAGGAGGGTGTGCATTACTGTCATTATTGACAGAACAAGTGAAGCGGCGCCTCGGTCCGCAAGCGTCACTAAAGTACCAATAATAAGATAATGCTCACCCTCAAATGTAATCTTGCAACTACACAACAATTACCAGCTTGAATATGTCACGTAATCAAAAGCTTCATACCTTGGGGCAATTAGCTCTCCAAATGAAAATGTCTTTGCACATTGTTTCTGTTCTGATCTCTGTTTCCATGGAGATGCAAAGGATCTTACCTATACCTGGAAAACAGTCAGTCACGACAGTAGACTCGTATGTTATGGAATCCAGTTTACTACTCCAGCAAATAGTCCAAACCTTAGTAATAGCCTTGTCACAGACATTTAGTCCCAGCCAACGTTAGTTTGCTTCCCAAACTGAATAAATGCACATAAACAACACAACACTGCTTTGCTAGTTCACCCTTGCAGTGATTAAGATATCTGCTGAAAAAGATAATTTTTCTATGAACAGATTTAGCTAATGAGTCCATGAGCTTCATTTGTTTTTAAGATAATAGCACTGTGTCAGCAACTCACCACACAGCTGATGGAAGATGTGATTCAAACATTTCCAATAACTCGGTGCACAAGGGTGCAGTATGGTGAGGTCATAGTTTGGGCCAGTAGGTGGCCATTAGCCAGATGTTCTTCCATTGTGCAGATTCCTCAGAGGGGACGGTTGGTTTAACCCGATTAACCTTTTCATTCAGACTGGGACAAGTCCAGCTGAGGTGTTCATAAGAAGTTAATTTCATCCAGAATAAGAGTGAACGCACCTCGTCACCAGGGCTGCTTCTGAAGGTACGACTGTGATTTTACCTCTGCACCATGTTATTTCTAAGAATGCTGGGAATGTTAAGGATGACATTACTCTTATCTTTAAACAAAGGCGTCCCTCTTCTTGGTTTAATAGGGGACTCTGAAAACTGGCACAAAGCACATCTCTTTTGGAGGTGCTAGCTGTACAGCTTGTGACATTAGTCTTGCTGTCTGCATCAGCATCATTTACTTGCAGAGGGAAATCAGAGGGACGATTCTCCCTTCTGCATTTCTGGGCTTCAGTTCAATCAGGAGTCAGGCTGAGAGAGTCATCTGCTTCTTTCTCCTTCTCCATCACCCTCTCTTTTCATCTGAGACACACACACACACACACACACACACACACACACACACACACACACCCTACCTGCAGTTGCTGCAGCTCGAGCTGGCGTAATGTCATTATATGACACTCCCAGCAAAGGCTGGGCTATATTTGATGGGGCCCGCCAGACAAAGGCTGCTGAATTTGTCTGCAAACGAAGTGCAGTCCCATCTCTCAGGCTCCCCTGTAATAGGGTGCTGGGTCTGTTTCCCCCTCTGGCTGGGATTTGGAGATTTGCTGCCCAGACAAGAACGCGAGAGGAAGCCCTTGCTCTCATTCACCACTGCAAATCTATCGAGTGTGGAGTTTTCATCCAAGATGAGCTCATTGTTGCCTTTTATGTATTCCCTTTGCCCGGAGCCCTGTTTTCCACTAAGATGCTATCACTGCGCATTTCACACAGATGCATTATCTTTGAGTGCTTGTGCTGCTTGATTTTTATCTTTGCTGAAGTTTCAAAGTCGGATTAGGGCAACTATGTGTTTTCAATGTGGAATGAGTGATTTAGATTTCTGCTCATATGGCGTTCATAGACACCATGTTCTTTCTCATACTACTACTTTCCGCTTGCTTAGCATAGCTTTGATGTAGTTGTATCATCGTTGACCATAATTTTAATGCTCCTTTGTTTATTTTAGTGACAACCTGGAAGTAGGCCAACTGTAGCAGCTCGACAGAGACAGAAAGGGGGATGGTGGAAACAAGTTTGATAAATGAACAATGGAGCAGTTTGGAAAGGTGTGTCATTCATGTAGGTGGATCTGATCGATCAACTCCTCATGCCATGAGACCCAAATCAGGTCACACAGCTGTTTTAGCAGGCGGCACATGTCGAGTGTGTAAAATTGTGTTAACGCGGAGTACAGTTTTGACCTTAAAAGCACTTTCTGCACTGTCTGAGACAGCGAACAAAACTCATCCCCGTGCTCGGATTCATTTGGGATGCCTTGGCCTGAGTGATGAGAAGCGGCGCATGCAGCTACAGTACTCTCCATTTAACCAAGAGCAATCCTTCATCCTTGGCACTGGAGCCCTAAAGCGTGGAAGCTTCACCATTGTCTTGGGTGACATTTAATTGCAGGAATAACAAAAGGCTCATTGTCTTCCCTCTACTGGAAATTACCACAGCAATTTTGACCCCCCCCCACCACCACCACACAAATCAATGTCCTCTTCCTCCGGTGCAATTATGCATGCAGAGTCACAGTTATGACGGAGTAGCTTTTTCCGTGTTTTACAAAGTCGCAAAGTCCCCTGTGGTGATATCTGTATTTGACATGGTTGCTCATTAGATTGCGTGGATCATTAAGGGCTGCCACATCAAACGAGCGCTCCTTGGGTTACATTCATTGAGCTCATGTTGCTCGTGTTGTCTATGTTCCTCTGCAGCTTCCACAAAGGAGACCTGATCTGACAATGGATCTTTGATGCTGCTTTTTCATTTTTCTTCTTTTCTTGTGCTGCGGAGGACAAGCAATTAATATTATTACTGAAAATAATATGATGTGATTTGTTCTTTATCGTTTAGAATGCATAACCAGGCCTGCAACTGTTTATCAGTCCGTCCAAGTATCGGTCTAAAAAGCCATTAATTGCTGAAATTGTTGTTTACATCGGGCCACGAATTACTGACGATGTGGCGGTATCTTTTGTAAGCATGAGCAATGTAGTCTGTCACACTAGTTCAGTCAGGTTAAATAAAAATTAAGTGGAAGTTAATGTTGGCCCTAAAACAAGCAAACAGACTGCATACACGCCCTCTGCATACTGAGCATGTCAACACAATGGTTTAGTCTTAATACCTCGCCTGTTTCTCCAAACACAAGTTTAACGCCGTCTGCATACATGTGTGCATTGTGTCAGTGTTAGCAATGCTATTGAGGAGAATGGGTCTCACAAATTCAGCCTCTAAAAAAAGAGAAGCACAGATGACCAAACTGTCAATCTTACCTGCTCTGAAAGATGCCTCCTCGCTTTGGGAGTTTGTTTGTTAAGCCAAGGTGCAGCACAAAAATGTGGCCATGCACGTCTGGAAGAAAGAGCCCGAGAGTTTGTGGCTGTAAACTGATCATTCATTCTACGCCTCCTTTGTTTGTCATAGGCGTCTGTCTGACTGTCAGTCAATGTGTCTGCCTGATGATAGAGGACCTACCATTACTGCTTTATGGAAGTTTAAAATAAACGCTTTTGATTGGCTACACAAAGAAGGTCTTCATCGACACAGACAGATAACAATACATGCTGACTGGACTGCACGAAGACGAGACCCTGATTCTACCCTTTTGTTGTCACTGATTTGTTTTTTTAGGAATATACAGAGTATCTAGATAGATAGATAGATAGATAGATAGATAGATAGATAGATAGATAGATAGATAGATAGATAGATAGATAGATAGATAGATAGATAGACACTCACTCACTCACTCACTCACTCACAAATGGACTACAACAGTGCACTTTGCTTTTAAATATTTTGGAAACCAGTCTTTCTTTAGACCCTCTGCAGTCTGCTCAGCGGTTCGATTGAACAGGTTTAAACTGATTTGTCATTGTATAGTATGATCAACTGTGAACCATCCTTTGATTTCTATTTTGAAGTTCTAAGAATAGTTTAACACCAGTTAATTCCAGATTGTTAGAGGCGTTATTGTGCACTCGACGCTGACAAACCCGTTTCTGTTTAAATCTACACATTTTGATGCATTTACCATGGACTGTTGATTCCTTCTTTGTCGTCTTCTGCTCTTTCAGTCTGGTTGAACCGTCGTACAGAATTTGTTCTGTGTCTACAAACCCTTTTTCTTTTTACAAAGTAAAGGGGACTTTATACAACCTAAAAAGCAAGCAAGACCATTTAGAAATATACAGCACTCCTCTTATCAGACTGCACTGAATCAAGCCTTTGTGGCAGGCAAACCCCAAACTTTTGAATGGTAGTGTATGTATTATTCATACGTTAGTGTCGTGGTAGGTCAGATCTGATGAAAACAAAATAATCATGTCAGGTTATCATTTAATGAACAAACAAGAAGTTCCTCCTCGTTCCTGTGTATATGTTAATGTGCTTTTCAGAACGCTCAGTTTCTTATGAAATGTTTGCTGAAAGCGAAATCATCCATGAGTTGTGTGTCTACAGTTGAGGGTTTTTTTTTCTGCATAAAGAACTCGTTGTTTTCTCTCTGAACCCTGCTTATCAGAAAGGTGCCTTCAAGACTCAGAGGCCTGACATCTTATTGCTATTCAAAGAGCAGAGCATGTTTGCCTGGAAAGTTAATTCTGTATTAACCAGCTACGTGCTGCTCCAGCTGCACCAGCTCTTTATTTTCATGCACGTACAAAAGAAAGCTCGGGCTAGCCAGGCGGTTAGTTGTATAGCTGGAGTCGGAAGCAGACATGACGTGTCGGTGCTCTGTGCGCGGTGAAGAGGCTACACGATCTGGGATTTTCTACCTCCTCAAAGACTCCCCTGTGGAAGAATGAAACATTGCTTTGTCACTACTGTAGAAATAAAGAGAGGAAAAAAGAAGAGAGAAGCACTCGCCCTCTGTTCTCTTCCATTATCTCATAGCCATAGAATATGAAACGGCAGAGGCAGCCATGTGTTTGGAAATAATGATGAAGGGACCGCAGCGGTACAGAAGACGGTGTATAATTACTCAGCCCTGGCAGTAAATTTTGACCCCTCAGGATTTGGGAACCACAGTGGCAAGTCCGTTCGTGCAGATATGGCAGCTTTGGGGCAGCAATAACTTGCGTTATGATGTAGGCGCACTGTATTAATGATTGTCGAGTTTGCAAAGAGAGAGAGTGTGTAAAGTGCTCAGTATCTTCTCGACTGGAGTGTTATTGAGTGGCTTCCACTGATGTTTAAGCCAATGAGGCGTAAATGTCTTACCAGCTTTCTCTACTGTCTCTTAGTGGCTCTACAGCTCATAGCAAGGCCATTACACTCAAAGACAGAGCAATAACAACTTTTTGTCCAGGGGAATCGGTTGCATGTCGACGGCGTAATTGTCCACAGCTGTGTCTTTAACATCCACTTTTATGGTTTAATTTCTGGCCATTGTAGCACCTTAATTGAGCTTTTTCTCTCAGTTTACCGCTTTCCTGCAGGAGGTGGATGTTCGGATGAAGAGGAGATGATTTTTAAGCTGTAGATGACTGTGGCCAGCTGCCTTCAGTTTACCCTTTACTGCAGGATTTTGAGCCTGGAGCCTCACAGTAGGGGATTTAGTATATGCTTGTCTGTAGCTCCAAATTGTACTGGTACTCTGAGCTGTACAGCGTTTGAGTTGAGTTCCTTCACAAGGAGTCATCAGGAGTATCTGTATGTTTTATACGCCTTCCTCACTACACCTTATCAATGGTTGGACTATAAACTTTCGAGTAAACCTTCATCTAAATCACGATAAAGCATCGAGGCGTGAAGTCTTTTGAGAACGCCTTCAATGGAGATCTCAGTCTGTGATGATTAGGCCTGTAATTATTGCTGCTGTTTGTCCTCTGTGTTTGTGTTTGTGATATCTGATTGATTAGCTGCCCGTTATGACAGCAAAGCTCTTTGTGTGCCAGTAATTACTCCTTATCTCTGGGATTCACGGCTGCCTGCCGTTTCTGCCTGGTTCTCCCAGTGCCTTCCCTATTTTTGGTCGATGGGAACAGTGGGTTTTTGATAAAAGAGAAGGCTCTGCCCCAGTGGACTTGGCTAAATGTGGAATTGGCATGCCTTTCATCCATTCCCTTTGATTCAAATGCCGCACTTTGAATTTTTTTTGTCTCTGTGCATTTGGGAACCTTAAATTTCTCATTCCCCTCTTTACCTTTTTTAAATGAACTCAAAGCACAAATCTTGCCTTTGAATCGCTCTTGTTTCAAAGTCGTTGAACACAATTCTAAAACTAGCATTGTTCAGAGCTCGGCTTAGCGGCCGTGCAGCATTTAAGAAAGAGTTTAGGGAGGTTTGTGTTGAAAGGCTGGCTTAAAAAATGTGGTTGAAGGCAACTGAATGAGAGTAATTCAAGTTCCTAAAACGCTTAGAGCAGGTGCTCTCAGACAAAATCATAATTCTAATCACTATTGTACATCTTTTTATTAATAAACAGCCTACGCAATCCCTTTAAAAATGTTCAATCCCAATCATCTGTGAAGCACTAGGTTCAGGTAGCAAGTTGCACAAGACAAGCTGTGAGCTCTGCATTAAGAAATCACTTTTTAGGTTGCTAACGATGTCTCTCTGCTACTCGTTGCTGGGCAGGTAGTGTACAGTGGGTCATTTTTCTTTTCTTTTTTTAGAGCCGTGGCTGAAAAACGACGCAATGTGATTGAGCGTTTCAGGCCAGACAGCTAAATAATGAGCTGAAGCTCCAAGCTGCTGGTTCACGTGATAATTCTCTGCTGGTTCATCACTACAAGCAAGCGAGCCGAGTGACTAAACCCTTTTGTTGACTTAATTTCTCGTGTTTTCCATCTGGGGAGACGTGGATACCTGTTATGCCTACAGAAATGGAACGCTCCATTTTTAAGAAGTTTAATCCATAGATTAAGATTCCATAGATAGTCAAGTTTGAAAAGGGCCCAGGCTAGTGTAAATATTTATGAATAGAATCTTCAATATTGACTGTTTCTCTCCTGTGTGTGTGAGCAGCAATCTAAAATGTGGTTAACGTTGAGCTCCTTCTGTTTGATTTCTCAGAGGTAGGAATCTATTATTGACTCATTAAAGTGAACGTAAGATAGTGTTTCACCAGCTTCCTCCATCAGTCCCTCTTCAGACACAATGATTACTCGGCTTTCGTGCCGTTTACAGTTGGCCTCCCTCAGGCGTATTTCCACTTCATTGGTAATATGTGCTGAAATCTATAATCCATCCATCTTATTAGGTTGGAGTCACCCACTCTTAATCTGCAGTGCTAAGAAGCATGCTTCTAATTTTCCATCTGGTGTCCATGCACTGTGCAGAGACTGTCATACCAACATCTGTTCCAATTGAAGTCCACTCATTAATTGTCAACGCGACGAGTTCATCAGACGGGATGGTTCAGAGCTGTCCTTTTTTTAGGAGGAGTTACATGCTGATGGATGGCTGCATGTCTTTTTAAACTGTAGTGTTTTGGCTCAGGATCAAGGATTTACCACCGTCTTTGTGAAATGTTAATACGCCGCAAGCTATTGCCAGTGAAACGCACCACTTCATCTCTTATATCAGTTGGCAAACAGCTGACATTTTAGTTTTTTGGAGTTGGGTGAAAGTATTGTAATGTGTGCTTGTTTACATTCTAAAAGCTCACTCGGTCCCTGCAAAAAGGTATATATTGTGATAATTGCTTCTAATATTTGCTGATTTGTGATATTTCAGTCGCTTCTGCTTAATCTTGCGTTTTCCTGAAGGGAATACTAAGTTGACCCAAATACGTTCAGTAAATTAGAGAAGAATCCATTGCTGTAGGTAAGTTTGTTTTCTCCCCGACCGTCTATTCGTGTGTGAACGCTTCCCTAACGAAGTCCTAATTTCATGTCCAGTCTGTGTCCGGTCGGGGGCGTTTCGTGGGAGACGTGCAGCCGAGCTTTGTGAGCCGAATTCATTAGAGAGTGCGCTTAAGAGGAGCTTAATCTTTTAAAAGGCGACCAGTTTGCTTTGAACTCTGACAGATTGAGCAGCATTTCTACAGCCGTGCAGTGGAATGTTAAATCTATGAGAGGGAGCAACTGGTCAAGGCAATATCAGTCAAACCTTCTCCTTTAGCTGGGGCATGTTTTGCACAGTATCTACTTAATAGTGGTGTTAGAGAGGCTGACTCATCTCATTTGACTCAAACCCCCACCTTACCTAACGATGCGTTCTGCACAGTAATTGCTGCGGTGTTAAACCAATACTTCAGATTTCTCATCTTTCTTCTGTAATTACTAATCAATACTAAACTAGTCCCAGTTGTTTAATTGGCCACATGGCTACCTCTGTATAATGTTATTGAGCACAGAAAGCGGCATCGCCTAATGGTTTTGTCATTGATGGATTCCCCGCACATCAGCTTATAGTCGTATGAGCGCTGATGATCTCGACCTTGGCTATAAGAGCTGACCCCAGACTTGGGATCGTTCCTTTTTGTTATTACAACCTATTTTACGCTGCTTTTCACACTCTGCACATGTCACTCAGTTAAAAAATAGATCAAAACTTTGACTTTATATTTTCTTTTACATACCCAGTGACCAAAAAAAAAGAGAACTCCCTGGACAATGAATGAAACTTGAGTGCTTCAGTGTTATGTTGAATTTTTATAGGAGCGGAGCTGCCAGGGAGTACTGGTGAATTCTCAGGCTGTAGGTCTGTAGTGTGCCTTCATTTACATACAGAAAATATAAGCATCAAAATAAGTTCTATTTGTATTGCACGTTGGGAAAAAACACTTTGCGCTGCATTACTAACACAAAACCAAATGTGATGCGTCCTACATTCTACTGAATGTTTCTTTTGTCTGCTGTTGTCGTCACCTGGTCACAGCAGTCAGAGTTTGATTCAAAGCCTGGGCTTTTGCTGCATTTTACCCACCCTCCCTCTCTCTCTCATCCCTTTTCCTGTCTCTCTCCGAATATCACTATCCAATAAAGTACAATTCCATGGGAAAAAAGACTATTGTGGTAGTGACAGTGTAATGTTTAACCTCAGGCAAGAGTGAACACAACACTGTTAAAACAAGGCTATTGTTCACATCTTCCTTTGGTATCACCTCCTACATAGGAGGTAGAAATGTTCTGCTTGTAGTAGCGCTGGACTCAGTTGACCAGGCCCATTCTTCTTCATGAACCTATCATGGAGAGCAGTTAGATCCCACTGAGCAACTGCTTTGTTTAGATCACTAATCCGTTTGCTGGTGTTTAGTTGAAAATGCAAGAAGCAATGGAGCGTGAAATGATTCTGTGTACCAAAACCTCCACCTCCATTGCCACTCCTCTGGCTGCAGCAGCAGAAGGTGGCGTGCTAACGTCACAAGGTTAAATGTCGACAATTTTCTCTTTTTCTCAACTTTTGTGCACATTTTAAGTTTCATCACTTTCTGCTGAACACCCACCATCTGCCATTTCAAGTGGAGCATGTCTCGCCAGTATAATGATTAAATCACCATTATTAGAGCTGTATTTCCTTCAGACCTTTTTTCCAGGCCAATCAAAAGAGACCTTTGGTTGCTTTTGGTTGACCAGCAGCCAATCTGAAACCAGTCCTGTTCAGCCACCTCGATAAATCAGACAGACAATGTTCTCCATTCTCACTTCAGACTCCTCAGACTGCTTCAGAACTACTATTGTATGCATGACCACTGTGTATTCTCCACCCGGTTTGGATTATGTATTATTCAGTGCCTCTCCTTGTCTGCTTATAGCTTGTGTAAGCATCTTGTCTATGCTGGCTAAGAAAATAGCCTAATTTTACATCGATTGTTCAATTAGACTCACAAGGCATTATAAGTCTGTGTCATTGTGATAGGTATTGCCGAGATGTTTTCACACAGGTGTGAATAATGAGCGTGCGCGTCTGTGAATAGATAATTAGGACGTCAATGGCAGTTCTCTGCTGTCAGGAAACATGGAGCTCATTGGCAATTGCCCTCATATAACTCCGATTTAGTATTTTATACAAAAAAACAGCATGTTCGAGGACAAATGTGCAAATTTGAGGAATCCACAAGCTTCTTGACAGATAATGTGAGAGACACAGCACTGACACATTCACAAAATAGCACCTAGACACAGACAAGTCTTTATCACTGTGCTCCATTTCTGAATTGAATAACAGTACTCCCAACGGCTTTTTTTTTTTTTCACAGCCCAAACTGTTTTATGTGTGAATCTTTATCTTGACTGTCAAAATGTGGAGGCACTGGAGCAAATAAACAACGCTAGTTTATAGCTATTCTGTGTCTAATGGGTAGTCCTAGTAAGAGCCGGAGTGCAGTAATGTGTATTGAAGTTATTCCCGTAGGCAAGTCAATATTTATGCCATTGTGTCTCTTTACCTCGAGGCGCAATGTCGTTTTTCAATTTCCGTTCATTAGTTTTCAACAGGCAGTCGCGTGGCTGTTTGTACATTGATATGAGGATCTTAACCCCCGACAAGCACAACATCAGAAACCATCTGGTTGTGTTGCTGCTGCCAGCTGGTACATACAGAAAAGTTTAGACTAGAGGGACAAATTTTCTTTTATTTTGGGTTTCAACCCAATGTTAAGTGCTGAGGTGTTTTCTTGCAGGATGTCCTTTGTCTTCACTTTTGACCTATTTTCAATGCCAGTCCTCTACGAAGACAATTTGCAGGCCCCCGTGAGGATATAGATGGCTACATGCTTCCTTCATGACACATGATAACACTATTCACTTCTGTTGACGTGCTTTTACTCGGGCAGGCACCGTGACCAACTAGAAAGACAAGAGCCCCCAGTAGGCCTCCCACCAGCTGACAGCCAGTCTTGTTTTTTTCAGCTGTGGTGGAAATTTCCTGACAGCAAAACCCACTTTTAATGGACGTCGGACTATGACGAACATGTTTCTCCCAAACTGTATTGTAATAAGAATGGATTCAGGTGCACGGATCATTTATCAATAAATAATTCAAGACGAAGACCGCCATGGTAATGTGAATAATGTAATGGAGAAAGTTTTCCAGCTTGGTTTAGTATGGGGGAGAAAGATTTAATATTAAAAATGTTTTTAATGGAGTTGGATTTTAATAGAATGCCTAATTTCCAACAGCACTGGAAATGGAATAAAATGACTCTTCCTGGACCTCTTTATCTCAAAAGATGAGTTCTCCACTCAACATTCAATTAGAAGAATGCGCACTGCAGTGTCAGCAAGTGTTCACACATTAAAATTAGGATAATTATATATTTCTTTTTGCCTGTTTGTGTCTTTTGGAAATGGTTGACCCCGCAGAATAATTAGCTGCATATTTAGTGTTTATCTTCTAACGATACTGTTGGTGTTTTTGCTGCTTCAGTTTCTAAAAACAACCTTAGATCAACTGAGACAGCGCCTCATTGAACCTGCTACATATTCTGGCAGGCTTGTAATTACAGCCAATGTTTAATTTCACATTTACAAAGTCATGTCTTGTCGCATGTGAACAATATTGCCATCACACATCCACAGAATGCAATTACCTTACTGGGTCATTGAGCAGCCAGGAACACACACACATGCACACAACCCTTTTGAATTAAGTAATACAGCCACTAGGTGATATGCCAGGATGCCTCATCTTGTCAGGTGATGGCAGGCACGCCGGACACTCAGCACTATTTAAGCTTTGGCAGCTGTCCAGTGAGCCAGTTAGTGTGACCTTTTCCACCAGCACTGAGGTATTAGTTTTGGGGGCAGGCTGAGAAAGTGTGCAATGTGCCTGAAAACTAACCATCATGCAATCCTCAGGTAATCCAACCAGAAAATCCTGTTGGGAGACTATTAAAAGGCAAATGCTGTAGGCTGCAGATCGTTGTAATCCTTTTGAAGTGCTTGTAAAACAGTAAGTGAAGAGCTTGTCTAGAAGCCTAATCAGAGTCAAATTTACAGTTGCAGGTAGGTCTAGTGGTTCATACGCTGTCCCAGTGAAGATCTGTCCTGCCTCCTTAAAACTAGACTGTGGATCTTTGCCCAGCCCTCTAATTTACTGCTTGGAAAACAGTGACCAAAGGGTAAATATCCTGCACCGTCATCTATCGAAGACCCCTTCATTCGTGTGATGAGGTGTCAGTGGCTATGCTCAAACCTGCCCATCACACAACAAAACTATCGCCTGCCTGTTCTGAAGCTTATGTGCGGTCGCTCTCTGATCTTGCGGGTCTCTGAGCAGGCTCCCGTTAGCAGGTTATGCATTCACAGTTTGACAGAGGTGGCCAATTAGTCAAGGTGGTGATTACACCCCTGCAACCAAAAATCTATTTAGGCATTCACCGTATTGTGAACCAGTGGGGAAAAAGGCAATGATGCATCTGATTATGAAGTCAATACTGAATGAGGCATTACTGGCTTGTAAACAGCATCGCTTGCCCACTTAGTCATGCTGATGATGATGGCCCGGTCTCAACAGGAAACTGATAATCAGTGAAACGGACCTTGATTAAAATAAATCATGACGCCTGCAGGGCGCCCCAAGTGATCTAAAGTGCACAATATGCCACTCCTAATTTTCATTTTTGCTTTGGGATATTATCTAAGGAGTTGATTTAGGGGCCCATTTTCCCCTCATCCTCCTAGCTATCAATTTAGGAGTGATGTTTTTTATGTTGCCCAGCTTTAAGCTCACTTGCTTAGAGGTTCAAGGTGCTACAGTGGCTTCACTAGTAGTCATGTGCTCTGTGGCCTGAGACCATATTGGCAGCTATGCATTAAATTGCTAATGTGCCTGGCAGTGCTACATTATGCGTCCCATCAAAGTGACAAGGGCAGAGATAAAGCTCTGTGCTCGGCTGTCCATGTGATCATTGGAAAATGGCTTTTGTGGATGTGGCTTTGGCAGCGTACAAAGTTGTCTTTTCGAATGCTTTCTCTGAATTCTCTTTGTCTCTGCCTCGCCGCCTTGACAGCTGCAGAACAATGAGGCAGAAGCAGCCGGCCATTTCCACCTGCATTCAAAATCCCACTGTGGTCGAACTCTCTCACACCTGGCTGCCTCTGTAGCTCTGCACTTTGTAACGTGGTTCTTTGCACACCTCAGTGTGTAAGAAAATGGACTCGCAGAATGGAAAAACAAAAGCATTGTCTAGACCATCTAATTCAAAAAAAAAAGAAAGAAAAGAAAACCCCAGTTCAACTGGACACTGCAAATTGTGTGCTGTAAAATGACTTTTAGAGGGTGGAAGTGAACGCTGTGATGGAAGGACTGAATTTGGAATGGTGGATAGTGCTTGCCAAAAAAACACTGCCCGTACAATGGCAGTGTTTTCTTTTGTGTGACTGTTTGTGCCCAGATTCAAGCCAAGGGGCTCAGGTTGTTCAGTAGTATACTCATTAGTTATATATATATATATTTTTTTTACTCAAATGTCCTGAGTAACAGCTGTCAGAGGGAATTTAAAAATTGCTTTCCATTCCTGGACAATCAATAGAACATCAAAATATAAGTATGTAGAAATGTGTTTTTGTACAGTGCAACCTGTCATATCAACTGAGCTGCCCTATATCTGCATATAAAAGACCAAAACATACATATCTCATGTTGCAAACAGGATCAGGGTCTGAAATTGTTCTGTATTCCAAAAAGTAGTCTCAAAACAGATACAGACTTGGGAATAAAAAATAGTTTTTATAAATGAAACATGGTTCTCAAGATGCATGCAGTGTCCAGTTCTCAGCATTGGGTTTAAAATGACTAATGTGTGGCAACCTGGACTCAGAGGGCCCTGCATGAGAAGACGAGAGCTCTGGCTTCAGGTGCGATGCCGAAGGAGCTAGAAAACTCAGCCACCTTGTGATGATTAATGAGCTGCGCCTCATGCCAGCAATTTTAAACACGCTGTCCTGATCATGAGAGCAAGCGGCACACACACTTCAGCAGCTTTGTGACAACTCTGCGGCTCCCTCTCCCGTCTCACTTGTCTTCGTACACACACACACACACACACACACACACACACACACACACACACACACACACACACTCACACTCAAAGTTAAACCGAGTAAGTGCCACTGAATCTCAAACTGTGGAGTAGATGGAGGTGTGGAAATGCTGTTGATATTGTTTGGAGTTGTTGACAGGCCTGTCTTACCTGAGCTTTTTTTTTCTTTTTCTTTTTTTTTTTTCTTTTCTTTTCTTTTTTTTTTTGCTTGTGTGTTTGTGTTCAGGTTTCTTCTCAGCACACAAGCTTAATTGCCACAACATCACTGTGATTTATTTACTCATAGTTGGCACTATAAAGTAGGGTTCTGGTACCAGGATGTTCAGGTTCAGATCCAATCATTTATTTTATGGATTTGAAATGTTCTCGAACAAACTCTATACAGTGTTGTTGTAAATACTGTTGTACAACCCTAATCATGCATATGATTTGAATATGTACAAGTGCAAATTTACACCATCAGCATTTTGAAGCTTCTCAGCCAGGTACGACTGTATTACAACAAAATCACACACAAACATGGCCCTGCACTGTTGTGTGCCATTTAAGGCACCTCCTCGCTGTACCTTACCTTGACAGTCTGTGTCAATATTGTTATGCTTGATATATTCTGCATCAAAGAGCTGATAAGTCACCCAGACAATGTTCTCTCTGGTATGTCTCCATTAGAGATATTAGAGACCTTGTGAATTGTACTTTTGCATACCTCTCTGCCTCCCTACAGGTTCTCTATGCATGAAGTGTTTTACATCATGTATATGGGTGTCTGAACATACCATAAAGCAGCCCACATTAATGAGCAGCACATTTTCAGAAGCACCTTGTTTGCTGCACAGAACACTTGCTTCGTTCTCTTTGGCAGCAGTCTTCCCAACAGTGTCAGCCCTTTCTTTCTGCTGCTTGACAGTGTTCCAACCCCCTCGGCTTACCACAGCTACACTGTGAATCAAGGCCTCTTTGCAGTGATATTCCTTGTATTTATTCTCTGTGTTGTTTATTTTTTTATTTTATTTTTGGAAGCAATTTCTCTGTTCCAACACTAGACCCACTTTTTGTCACCCGAGCACATGCCAGTGATTGGAGTTGGAATTATCTGTACAATAAGCAGGCTCTGTTCTGAAAATGACACAGTATGTGTGAGAGCCCTTCATCTATCCATTTTTTTAACCAGGGGCTGACCTGAGAGTTGTTGGCATCCGCGCAAAGGCTCACATAGTGAATGGAGGCTTTATCGCCCCTATTCTAACAAGGCAAAGTCTCTGCAGCCAACTCATTCAGCATGCCTCGAGAAAATCTGGAAATGAAAATTCTTTCCTCGAGTTAAGTGTTTTTAGGCCTGTCAACAGCTGCAACATTTCGGCAAAATATGGTCTATAAATGGAAATAGATGTTCCTTCGCTGTGTGGTTGTTATTTTACCTCATACTCAGCAAGCCCTTTTCTCTTTTTCTTTTTGTTTCAGGTTCAACTACAGATCAACGCATCACCTCACCACAAATGGCTTCTACGAGTTCCTCAACTGGTTTGATGAAAGGGCTTGGTACCCCTTGGGTAGGATCGTTGGGGGCACAGTAAGTTTCTCTTCAAATTCATGCAAGCTCCATGTTTTACGTGTTTGCTCATTTGGTTCATTGTTCATCAATCTTTAGAGGAATGCACATCTACTTACAGAGTTCTTGTGAATTAAAGTAAAGGAGTATAAATGGCTGATATAATTCACCCTTTAAGATTTCTTAAGCTTGAATAGACTGGCATAGGCACACACACTAATGTGCACTTCAGTGCTCTGGCCCCTCTTGTAGTTTCCTGGTGCAAGCTTAACGAAACACAACCTAGAGACTCTGTAGGAGACTCTGAAGATGAAAACACAATGAATTGAAGTGAGTGTTGGTTCACACTTGTAAAATTGTGTGCTCCAGCTCTTTGGTTATCACCCTGCTCAGCTTTTCCAATTGAGCCTTATTCAGGGGTGCTGGAATGGATGTTCCAGCAGATTGATGACCTTCAAATTGAGGAGGAGGAGCTCCTGTCCTGATCGTGGAACCTCTTTAATCTCAAGGGGTCGTGGAGCAGTCATTGAAAGTGACTTATGACCTTTGCCGGCATGCCGAAGCAAATTACCCTAGAGGCCACAGATACAATACTTGATTGCGATAAGGAGAGCAGTGTATGTATCCACAGCAGTAAATCAAATTATTTTCAGAAGGCAGTGTTCTCTGCCAATGGTGTGCCCTCATTATTTTCACGGTAAAACTTAAAGGCACAGCAGAGGTGTAGCGAGTTTCCACTGTGGTTGTCTCAAGATTGCATTGCTACATTTTGCTGAAGATGTGATGGTGTTGGCTTAATCAGACCCTGACCTCTGGTGTGTACTGGCTTGCTTTGCGCTAGACTATTAAGCAGTGGGATGACAGTCAGCAACTCCAAGTCTGCGGCTGTACTGCTCTGCTGCATTGCCTCTTTCTGCTTGGGAGTAAGTTGCTGGTCAATGTGAAGAACAACTAACTAGGGATCGTGTTCACGATTGAGTATAAGATGGAGCATGAGACTGACAGGCAAATTGGTACAGCATTGCCAGTCAAGTGGATCTTGTACTTGTCTATAGAGGGAGCTAAGCCCGAAGGCAAATCGGTGGATTTCTGAGTTGATCTCTCACCTGTAGTCATGAGCTCTGGGTAGAGACTGAAAGAATGAGATCACGGATTCAAGCTGCGTTAATGAGTTTTTCCTACCAAGGGTTTTCCCAGCTCAGCCTTTGGGATAGGGTGGAGAGCTCAGACACACAGAAGTGTCCTAGCGTAGAACCACAGCTCTCTGTCGTTTTTTAACAAGAGCCAGTGGAGGTGGTTAGGGAATCTGATCTGAGGAAAGCTTCCTACAGAGTTCTATGAAGACAGTCCAGGCTTGTCCACCTGGGAAAAGATCCCAGGCAGACCCAGAACATGCTACAAGGATTACACATTTCATCTGGCCTGGGAATACTGTGGGATCCTCCAGGAGGTGCTGGGAAAAAGGAAGTCTGGGCTACATTGCTTAGCATGCTGCCATTTTGACCGTGAGCCAGTTAAGTAGCAAGTTTTATATTACACACAGGAATTTGTGGGGGGAAATCTACATTCTCAATACATTTGTTTTATTAAAACTGGCATCATTTATAGTAGAGATTGCTTAGTGCTATTTCCACTTTGGTTTATGTGTTCCCAACCCAAAATGTTGGCGTTCCACGACCTCTTTCTCAGCAGCCATTTAATCACAGGTGTTTCCAATGATACTAATTAAGGCTCCATTCCATTCAAATCAGGCAGAGTCCGGGTGCTGCTGTGCATGTCGGCTCACTGCTGCACTAAATGGAACTGAACCTTAATTAGTATCATTGGAAACACCTGTGTTTACCCTGCTATTTCATGTCAAAATGGCTGCTGTGAAAAAGGTCAGTTTGGGGTAGCTATGCAGACGTTTATTGCATAATTCATTCTGCAATCCAGTCATAGAAAAGCCTACATCAGTTGTCCCAAAACAAAACAAAAAACCTCTCCACTCTCACTCAATCTGCTTCAAAGCAAGCTGGAGCCCAAAGACTCATGAATGACTTTAGTGTAATAAACTAAAATAAATAATAAAAAAAAAAAAAAAAATAAATAAAGTAAATATTTTGACATGTTTTTCTTTATTAAACTGAAAAATGCAAGTGTAAACCTTCTGAATTCAAGTTTCTTTTTTTAACTGAACTCAGATCAGTTTAATTCCCTTTTCCAGCTCATCGTAAAACACACTTTGTCTTCTTTCTTTCCATTGATCCAACAAATTGTCAACTCTAGTTTGGTTGACACAAATCCTCAATTCACAGAGCAAGCTGTGAAAATATTTTGGTAGAATATTGGTTTTGTTAGGAGTCTGGTTCTGGTGGCAAAATAAAGTAACAATATTACAAATAGTGTACAGGATTCAGACATAGTGTAGCTAAAAACGTTTTGCTGCTTCCCCGTCCTTAGCACTACACTGCTCTGCTTCTGTGCTGGTACCTATAAGGAAGATGTCAATCAAAAAAGTGATCTGTCACGCCTACGGTGTTGCGAAATGGTCTGAAGAGCAAAATGAGCAGACTTTCAACTTCATCATATTTGCATTTTTACTATTTCAAGCCACATTTTCAGAGGCGTTAAAGGATAATCAAAAAACCTTAGCACCAAACCGGCTGCAGTCAGCCATCCAGTGAGTACAGTCAAGCATCGAATTATGCTTAATGTCATACTTAATCATATAATGATAGGAACCAAAGGCTGCCATGTCCCAGAAAAGCAACCAACAATACATTTCTGTACGGAAGCAATTGGACATTGTATGAGCAGAAAATCAGCATGAATTTCTGTGGCCACTGTTAAAATTCACAAGCACATCAGGATTACTCATAGATATTAATACGCAGTCAATATTTATGTCCTCATCAGTGCAAGAAAAGATGGGAAACCTTCACATAGGGATTTCTGGAGTTGGGCTAGGCAGTGCAGGAATACCAGAGAACGCATAAACCTCCACTGGACAGTATGGATTTAAGGCACAATCCAGTAGCCGCAGTGAACAGTTAACTTGACGGTTTCCCCTCGGCTGCCATGGCCTCCCTGTTTACTATCACAGCAGCAACAATCGCTGTGAAAGATTGACCCTTTTCAGTGAAAAATGCAACGTGCCGATTCCACGCAATGTATCCCATTTCCCCCCACCTCCCCTCCTCTGTGCATCTCTTTCCCCAACCTCATCCTCTCAGCCCTGCACCCTCTGAGCTGTGAGTGAAATACCATTGACCTATCCATCTCCCTCTTCTCCCCAACAATCCCACCTGCCTCCAATTCCTTTTTTCCCCTGCATCCCCCAGGTCTGCTCTCTGAGCTGTAATTGCACTAGCTAATGATGCATCAGGATCACATAATCCAGGACCTCTGTGCCAAATAAAAGTGAAAGTGTCTCCCCAAGAGGCTAAGATGGAGTCGAGCTCTTGGAGCTTGTAGTGTGTCTTGCCCTCTCTTTCTACCCCTCTGTCTTCTTGTAAACTCAGCCCTGCAGGCTGATTGGAGAGTTCCTCCGCACAGTTAAGACATTGAGGCATGTTAATGTTGTGCATTGCTATCAGATGCCGTTATCATTACAGACCAAACAGATGGTGCAGGGCAGGAGATGTAGCCACGTTACATGCTGATTTTTGAATGTAGTATTCACTGCGGCACAAGAGACAAAAAGGAACTGGAATCCAAAGCCCATCCATCAGCGTTGATCTGTCATATGCAATTACCATCCGCTACCGGCAATTGCATATGACAAGCCTAGCTTGTAATAATGGATGTGCTGGGTATGTTACAGTACATGGATACCTGGGTTAGGCCGAGCTGCCATAGGGTGGAATTTTATGCTCATGACTAGAGGGGTAATCAGAACTGGAAGACGTGGAGCTTCAAGTTAATTTCACGACATTTCCAAGATCCCTGAGCTGCATGATGCATTGTCTTGTAGAGAAACCACAAATAACTACAGAGTAATTCACACATGGTTAATTTGAGGAAGACTATAGCGAGTTGTGCTCTCTTCTCTTCTCAAACGTAGTTCTGCATAAAAGTCATTACATTTTCCAGTTGAACATGACTTCATATATTTTTGATTTGCTCAGCAGACTATCCTCAAGCTAGACCAGTCTGCAAATAGAGGGCATGCAAGAGCGTCGTCTTTATCAGAGCTGGGGTTCTGCACAAGATGGGAAAACAATAGACGCTGTGATGAGCGTCAGGGTAATGCAGGTTCCTCTCTAGCGCGGAATACACTTTGTCTCACAACTTACCCTTACAAGGGTAAGTAAACATTTCAAAACAATACATAACATAAAAATACACACAATAAAATAATACACAATTACTAAAATGGCTTTAAAACAAAAACTGTAAAAGCGCAGGTATGATTTCTGATGTCCTTCTCTTGATGTTAAGTGTTAAATTGAGCTGATGTCCTGCACTGTTTCTAAGCAATTATGGTGGTCGTATTGTCCTTGCAGCGTGTGTTTTTATTTTGAACAGTGTCTTTTGATGATTGTGTCCACACCAGTTCCAAGACATGTTTCTATACGCCTGATTTATTCGCCATTTTAAAAAATGCCAAGAGACGCTGCTTATTCATGTTGGAATAAACTAATGTACAATGTTGTGGAGCCACTGGGTTGCTTTACATGCCGCTTTCCTAACCTAATTTAGGTCATTTGACTGCAGTAAGAAATCTTGTGGCACCAGACAGAAGCCATTGTTAAAATCAGTTTTTTTTTTTGTTATTTTCAAATAATCCCATTAAGAGACAAAAAAGAACACTGATGGAACAATTACTGCAGCCAAGGCTTGATATAGCTCATCCTCTGAGCCTTTTGTGCTCCAGTCTTGTCCAAAAACGTGTCATGAGCCACACCAGGTGACACATTTCTTCATTACTGCGAACAAGGGAATCATGGGTAATTTTCAGTTGATCCCACATGCATGTGAACGCACATTGATACGCACGCCTTGCTGTTGTAAACACTAACTAGAACACTAATGCTTTGTATTAATCTGCGGCTCAAAATGGTCCTCACCAAATGCATTGTTTACCCGTGTTCGTGCAACACTTGCTGAAAATTACAATGCCCAGCTGTCTGAGGGAATTACTGTGGGTTTTTTCAAGATGAAATAATATATTTGGGACAGTCTTAAAGATTTACATCCTTGTTAGAATCCAGTCGTTTTGGGCCTGAGAGCCACAGACGACAGCATTGTCGGTTTTGGTCTTTTCATGGGATTTGTTGACAATAAACTACATCCAGGCTGGGTCTGCTAACAACCCACATTTTACTTGGAATAGGTTTATCGCCAGATGGTGAGTCACATACTGCCTTACAGGGTTCACAGGCACTTGGATAGCAGGTGGCTGGGTCATTCTGTTGGCCATCCTAAATGCAAATGTCTCTCTATATCATGCAGATCTATGCAAAATGCAGCAAGGGAGGCACATAGACCTGACAGAGCTCCCGCAAATGTTCAACCAGCTGGTTCACTGATAGATCCATGTCCATTTTACCTTTTTCTTTTTTTTGAGAGTTTCTGGTGGATTTGGCTGCCTGAATAATCTGGTGCCTTGCTCAAAGGCAGCATGATTGCAGTTGCTAGAGTAACAGAAAGCCTAATTGTTAAGTCCCTCTTGTTTGCAAGACTGAGAGAGAACATAGACAGGCTTCAGGGAAGAAGGCCATTTAGTTTACTCCCACACTGCATTCGAAATCATAAAATGAGTGTGTGAGAGCTCTTATTTGCATCAAGCTGATGCTTTTAAAATATGCAGGGGTGTGGACAAGTGCTGGGTTCATCTCGGATTGGTACAGACTGTTTCGGAGCCCACAGTGCAGTCACCATGCATGTTTAGTAGTTTAGGAATTGTAAAGTTCTGTTCCCTTCTGTTGACATTTTCAACCATATCCGTCTCCTCTCTCGTACTGAGTGGTGGTCTGTGACCCTTCTGGCTCCAGGCAGGATTCATAAAACAGGATTCATAAAACCACCTTTGCTCTGTCAGACAGCGACTCTTGTCTGCTGCATTCAACCTTTTGTCCGCCTGCACTTTGTTTAACATCCCCCTTTTTCTCCTTCCAGCCACTGTAGTTCACTTTTCCTCCTCTGTCTGTCCAACTTCTTTATCTTTCATCACCTCTCCTCTGCTGTCTGCCTCTGCCTTTCTCTGTCTCACTGTCTCCTCTCACCTCCACTACGCCTCCGTTCTTTGCTCTTATCCTTATCCTCACCCCATGCCTCCTTTTTTTTAAAGTCAAAATCAGACCGATGATCCTGACAGTCCTCATTAATTGTGTATGATAGCGTTAAATCTCTAAGCACTTGGATGGGTCACACGTTTGGGAGACAGACGAGCCGATATCAGTTAATGTGACACTTCAGTGCCTTTCTGCCTAGACCGGTCCAGCTGCCCTCTCCCTTTTTTATTCCCCTTTTCACTCCCACCCTCCCTCCGTTCCCCAGAGGACGACTGTCAGTTGCTCTTTCTCCTGAGCCATAGATAAGGAGAGGGAGGCTTCTCTAATGTGACAGTCCATAACAACAGTGGCCTGTCAAGCCAATAAACCACTCTTTGTTGCCATAAGGAGAATGACTCGGCTGCATTTCGGGTAACAGGTTTTGTCAGTTCTAGCTGATAACCAGGCTATGCCTATCTGGAGAAAAGTATTAAACTATTATGCACAAGGATTTATTTTCATCAAGTCAAAGCTCATGCCTGACTCTGAACCATTTCTATCATCTCTGTAACATTTTGGGGACTTGAGACCTGCCACAGAGTTCAGAATGGCTAATAATTACAAAAGTATTTTTGTAAATGGCAGAATATCGCTCCATTAGACAAAGTCCAATCCTCGGAGCCAAGAGGCAAGACACGGCTGATTTTCATTGAAGTAGATTAGTTGACGAAGCTTAGGTCTCTGGCACTGGCTAATTAGAGACGTGAAGACCTGAGTTTATTAGCGGCATGGCAAAGTGCATGGACTGCGGCTATGGTGAACACACATCAGGGACATCACTCACACGTTAAACACAGCGTCGTTGACAGAAAGCGTACTGCACAGGGCCCTTATTGGATCTGCTTTCACGTATAGACATGACGGAGGCACGACCCTTCAGCTTCCACAGCATGGAAGGTTTACACATAACCCTGGACCAACATCGTACATGGCACCAAGTTTTAAAAATACACTACTTGTTTAAGTCATTTATTATTTATTGGTGTCAGACAAGACAAAAAAAGTTTACTTTTGGCTCTGGGAGATTGCCAAAGGATTAATCACTTATGTGTACAAATAATCAGCAGATGAAGTTATAATGAAAATGGTTAGTTTCAGTACCATACCACAGTGCCCAGTGTTTGTCTCATGGCAGGTTTACTTCACTTGAGTTTCAGTAAAATGATGACTGAGAATAACATTTGAGACATGGAGCCTTTGGAACTACATGAGTTATATAGTCCCTCCAGTGGGTTCAGTTTAGCTCCTTACTCTATCTCTAAGGCTGAATATGGTCACCTGGAGGTGGAAGCTCATTTCATCTTGCCGCTTTTATCTGTGACCTCGTCCGCAGTACCGCAGATGCACCAACCTGCCAGTCCATCTCATGCTTCTTTTTCCCCATCACAAGACCCCGAGATACTTGAACTCCTTCACTTGGGGCAGCAACTCGCTCCCAACCCAGAGGAAGCATTCTACTGTTTTCTGGGAGAGAACCATGACCTCAGACTTGGAGGTGCTGACTCTCATCCCAGCTGCTTCACACATGGAATAGATAGATGAGAGAGAATTGTATCAAGATTCATCTTACAATAACGTTAAGACATAGAAAAATAACAAATCATCATATTTAATAAACTGCCACAATTAGTGGCAGTGTCAGTACTTCCCCCTTCCTTCATGTTTTTCTTTGTCCTGACCCTTTCACACTCTCTGCTCCCTCACTCAGGTGTACCCGGGGTTAATGGTGACCGCTGGCCTCATCCACTACGTGCTCAACCTGCTCCACATCACGGTCCACATCCGAGACGTGTGTGTCTTTCTGGCGCCGGTGTTCAGTGGTCTGACCGCCATCTCCACCTTTCTGCTGACACGGGAGCTGTGGAACCAGGGTGCAGGGCTGCTGGCGGCCTGCTTCATTGCCATCGTCCCTGGCTACATCTCCCGCTCTGTCGCTGGCTCCTTCGACAATGAGGGCATCGCCATCTTCGCCCTGCAGTTCACCTACTTCCTCTGGGTATGCACTCTAAAAATAAACACTGTATATGAATAAGTAATAGAGGCAAACATTATTATTTGGATGTACATGTATATGTTGTGTTTCATGGTTATTATAATGAAGTGACAGTTTAAACCTCTGTCCCAATACTGAGGCCTTAGTCTCTTGTTAATTTTTAGGTGATGGGCTTTATGTGGCTCAAAACATAACCTTATTTTCAATCTGGCTTGGCCTCAGATGTTGAATTATTTATTGAGAGCCTTGAAAGGCACACTGGGCATATTTGCCACATTTCTGCACTGTAAAACCTTCACAATAAGAGTAGAAGTGAAAAAATCTGTAAATTAAAGAATTTAATAAAAATACACAAAGTGAACGCAGCAGATTCCGAGTTACCCTACCCAGCTGACCTTGTTGAATTTGCTCCATCAAATGTGTTTCAACAAGTCCAGATTATTTTGTACCTAGCAAAAATATTTTCAGTGATTTGTCTAGGTTATCCTTGCCGTGTCAAGGTAGACCTTGACAGATCAAAGAAATTCCAATATGAATGTCGCTGGATCTTTACAGGAACGACAGCGTAAAGGACTCTTGAAATGGTTTTCCACAGAAAGTGTAAGGAAGGAGCTTTTCAAGCTGCCTGAACCGGACTTTTCACTGAACCTCAGTCTGTCCACTCTTTTCAGTTGCATCAGCGGCAGCCTTAGTGCCCTGCAGCGATCTTGCTATGAATTCATCGTGTGTGTGTCTGTATGAAATTGAAGCGCTCTGTTTTGCAAACAGTTTTCTGGCATCCACTTCTTTCTTGTTATTGGAGTTGACCTTGAAAGTATTGAAGAGATTTTCCATTCTGCATCGAGCACTCTCTTCTCACTAATACATGCTTTTATTTTTCTACTAAAAACCCAGAACATCCAGGAAAAGGTAGAAAAGAACAGAATATTTCAGCGTAACCAGCTAAATGCAAATGGAAGTAATCAGCTTCTTCTGTTAAAGCAGCTTCCTCCTGACAGCAAGGTGGGTTGGGATTGCAAATACGATTTATATGCATCATTAACAGCTTAAGAGCCGCAGAATACGCATATGAAGAACACTGTTGTTGCGGTAGAATAGAATTGATAGATAGAATTGAATGTAATGGCACCAAAAGATGCAACAGAAATGATAGAAAATGAAATAAAAAATGAAAACAATGAATGTATAAATGAATAAATTATGTAGGTCTTGTTGCATTCTACTAAAACTGTCAATATATTACATTTTATATTATAAGACACAATTGTTTTGAGGATAGAGAAAGAAAGAGCATGTGAGTAGTAGCGCTGGCCGAATCGAGTTCCAGAGATTTTAGATTTCCTGCCTTGCAGTGGCTTGTCGTCATTCGAAGTGAAGGTATTGAACAAGAACGCTCAGGGAATTCAGGTGGGTGGGTGCCATGTTAGCGTCTACTCTGTAGGCCAGCAACAAGGAGCGAGGGGGGAGTGATGAGAAGTGGAGTAGCGTGAGCTGTTCTTGGCTGGTTGTAGACCACATGTGGCACTGTGCATGCTCGCAGCCCATACTATATAACACACATCTACCATAGAATTCAAATAAATAGATATATGATAGAAGATGATGAGCCAGTTTATGATATCACTGCTAAAAGTAATTTCTACTGCTGAAACCAAAGAGAGATTGTACATACTCTAAATGCATCTATACGAATGTGTCATTACATTGTGGGCATATTTCTTTTTTATATCAATGGAGTCTATAAAATGTTTTTCCATCAACCAAATGACCTCATGTTTTCTGTAGACTGCAGTGATAGGATATAAAGGTAAAAGGTTACAGAGAAGTAGTTACAGACATCGCTGTTGAAGAATTTCAGTTAACCTGTGCTCGAGTGGGTGTCAAATGAATATTGAAGTTTACAGCGTCCAAATGAATATCAAGCAAAATACTAAATTGATTGTAAAAGAAGTCATTTGCAAGTAGTGGCTCGCACAGCTCTCATTTATTAAAACCAAACCTGCAAGGAGCCAGCTGCCTCCACCTACAGGACTTTCCTCCACCCTGTGTGAAAACGTCTTATTGCATGAAAGAATGCTGAAATCTATTAGAACTGAAGGAGAGGCGTACAAACAAGCCGCATGTGCGTTACTTACGTAACGTATTTTATGTGGAGATGTATCATTCATGGCCGGTTCACATCAAGTGTACAATAGTTGTAAATCAGTGAAACCCAGTTTTATTTAAACTACATTGATTATTTTTTCCTTATACTCGCTGCATTCAAACCTCACCGCCTGCAGCTCTTACAAAACACCTTCTCTGCTAAAAACATTGCACGACCCGCAGGAGTCCCACATTTATGCAGGCTACGCAACGCCGCTCATCAGCATTCAGGATAAATGTTCAATCTTGACTGATAGCTGGTGAGTCAATTACTGCACGGCACACAGCAACAGATTCATTCAACTATAGTTGAGCCAGAAGTATGCACACAACAAATGCAAAGGCGATGATCGCCACAGATGTTTACTGAGCGAACATGAAAAATCGAGATTGTCACTTGATGTCGTTCACATCGCCTGTCAGTGCATAAAGATGTCTAATTAAGGGCTCTAAATGAGTAGCTGTAGATGCTGCTTGATCTACATACAATTAGTAAGCTGTAAAAAGACAGTTGGAAGTTTATATCTTTTGGATTCAGTTTTTAATTTGCAGTTCAGTTTACTTCCAAGTTCACTCCAATTTCCTTTTCATGCATTTATAATTTGAAGTCATTTGAATGCTCAGTGGAAATGTCCAACAGAGACACACATTTACTGAATAGCAGCGGCACCCCACGTTAGATGGCCTGGTGGGCAGGAAAACTGGTATAACTGTCCTCATCCAAGGGTGTTTCAGAAGTGAACAGAAAAGAGTTTTCATTATGCAAGCCACAGGCGACTGGTAATCGTATCTCATAGGCTATTTGTCCATTTTTTTTATTCTGCCTCCAAGCTGTTGATCCCCCTTTGTGCTTGAGCATAAAGACATGCAGTGGAGGCTTTCATCCAGGTGAAAGTAGTTGTTGCAGGTATTTCGTCATACCATGCCTCGTCGCTGTTTGTCACAGTGTAACAGGCTTGGCAGTGCAGTGGCCAGCGGGTTGGAAGAGGACCTTTTTATCTGTCCAAGGATTCAGCCATCCCAGTTCATGTCACTTTGTCAAATCATGCATGGATGCGTCTCTACATCTCTACATGCGGTTTAAAGATAGCGTGAGTCACTGTGCGAGCACGCTTGCGGGCAGCTCTATGGCCCTTTTTTGAACTCACTCACTGTCACTGATCTGGCAGTGACCTACAGTTTAGTGTCCAGGTGGCTGCCTGAATACACACCTGTCCATAATTTAAGTCCTACGACTGGCTCCCCGTCTTTGTACCGGCTCATTAGAGTGAAACGGCTCCTGGTGTCACTCACTGGAAGAGTTGACCTCTTCAAACATACAATTCATATTTGGGAGCCAGACATTTTTAGGCAGTAATATGCACACATGTGTATATACAGGCATTTACACATATGGTAAACCACTCAGAATTTAAAAGACTTAAGAGTCTTGATATATTTCAGCATTACAGAGAAATCTACGAATGGATTTTAAGATTACTGGAACCAACAAAGACTTTCACTGACTGTCACAAACATTCACTGATATTTAGTCTCTACAGTCAGAAAGGTGCACACATTGAATATTTGAACAAAAACAAAGTGTGATACTACTCACACACGACTACCAAAACAAATCAATTCATACTGCCACTAAAAGAGCAAGGAAATGCAGTCCCAAAACTGTGTTGACATGAGGCGTATTGAGAGAGACGGGCAACACTCTGCACAGCGCTGCAGATAAGTGAACTGTGTAAAAGGTGAACTTCAGTTGAACTGTGCCTCTCCACACTGACATCTGGATGAACTGCAGTGTGACACAATGCTCTGCAAAGTAGGAAAGTTTCCTTGCGGTTTGCAGTCAGATTTTAAAATAATTAGTCCCACTCATACTTGATGATCAGTTTCCTCCAATTGTTGTTTGAAATAATACATGAAAATCATCATAATTATGCAGCAGGTATTAAAAACCTTCTATGGGACACTTGCCACTTTAAAACATTAACCAGAGAGCGTGTATCTTTATTCTTCCTGTCTGTTTCCACCCTAATACAATCTGTATCCAACTAAAGTGATTTTTTTTCTTACTTCTAAGACTCATCAACACTGTTACCATAATCATTTGTCTCATGCCAGGAAATGTGTATCAGGGACATCTTTGTCTCCTCGCCATTATAATGTCCTCGTCGTCTTGTGCTCAATGATCAATACATCTTCAAGTGAGGCAGGTGTTCTCGCAGCAGCCATCAGTGCCTCTTAGGGTGATGTGGCATCGGCGAAGCAGTGCCGTCAGGGGGAAAAAAAATCCCCCCCCACTCACCTACCACCTCCAGCGTCCTCTGTTCTATTTGGCAAGGGCCCTGAGAAGCAGTCATCCAGGCCACGCACCATTGCGTCCCATTATGAGTCTCATTTACTCACATTTGTCTTTGCGTTTTCCTTCCCTCCTCTCGTCTTTCCTCCATCTCGTCTCCCTTTAATTGTCTTTGTGTTCTTTTGTCCCCGCCATTGTTTTGCTCTTTCCGTGTTCTGCTTTGTCTATTCTTTCTTGTTCTCCCCGCCTTACTCTCTTTCTATATCTCATTAATGTTCATTTCGGTCTTCCCGCTCTCTTCCTTGTCTACCCGTGTCCTCTCCTCCACAAGGCAAAAATGCACAAAGCCGCTCTCTCAAGCCTCAGCCCAATCTTCATTATCCGACTCCTTCATTTTATCCGCTAATAACCTATTCAACTCCACTCGCTTAATCTGTGTTTACCCCCCCCCATCCCAATGCATGCACCCTCCCATAATCTATAATTGAATCCTCTCACACCCAGGAGAGCTGCTCTTTTTAACACCACCAGGCTTTCGTAACATGAATATACACACATACACAGTTGCACTCCCTCCCTCCGTTGCTCTAACCCCGTGCTCCATGCCTACATTGTTGTATCAGTAATTCCACTCTTTCTCTTGGCTCACATTTAATTAGCTCAACTGGTACCACACTGTGTGACTTCACTCTGTTTCCTCACAAAGACTGACAGTCGGAAGAAGGGGTTGTGGCAATAGTTGAGCACAGTTTACACATGCCCCCCAGCAGACGACACAAGGCTGCACGCTAGCTTTGGGCAGGCTTGTGAGGGTATATTGTCTGAGGAGAACGCACCAGCGTGTACAGTAACTGTTGTCATCCTAATCCGTTATTATGCTTGTTTTCACTTGTAAACAAAAGACGCCACATGGAGCCATTTATGGGAAAATCGTTTTGGTGCCTGTGCCTTTGGCAATATGCACTCAGTTGCCAGTTTACACCTAGCTGAAACAATGAATCCTGCCTTCATGACAGTTATGATGTTGTTGTTAAAATGTTTTAGAGGGGTGTTAATTCAACTGTATTATCATTTTGGAGGCTGCAGTTTGTGTTGGCATTGAGTTTCAGTTATATAATTCATATCAGTGGTACCAAATACAGTGTTTTCCATTTGTTTGAGCTAAGGCAGTGAATGCTGCAGGGGGCCCAAAAAAAGGAGGAAGTTGAGCCAGATTCAACTATTGAAAACAAGAAAAGCAACATGATGTCCCACTACAGTGGTCAATTTGACAACAAGATGGTCAAACTCTCCAGTCAGCCTGAAATGTCACTGACACTCTGTGCCATCCAGGTGGATTCGTGGACTAAACTATTATACTTTACCTGTTGTGTCCCAGGTGTTTATTTCATATACTATGCTTCTTCGTCTGTGTCTGTCTGGCAGTCTATGCTGCAAAATAGAGATGCAAAGAAGTTTCCTTTTGGTTTGTGTCAGTTGATATGAAAGAGTATGTGGGTTGAGTGACAGACAGTGAATGAGAGTAAGAGAGAGCCAGTATTGAGAAAGTCAGTGAATCAAAGAAATAAAGTTGTTTTCTGATCATGACAAATAAACCCACATCGAGCAGCATCAGTGGCCTTCATATTATGTTTAACCAGCAGAGACAGAATCATCAATACACATTTGATGAGTGTGTTGGGTTTTGTTTTTCCTTTCTTAGTCAAGTTAGGAAACCTGATTGTACTTCACTTGTCAAACTCTCCACTGAGCTGATGAAGCCCAGTAACAGTAAATATCTTTCTTTATAAGAACTCTTTTTAAAAAGTAAAGTGTCTGAACTGGACTTAAATCAAAGGATCGGCAAGTTTTCTGAACAACTGAAGGTAATTGGTGCTATAGGGTGAAAAATCAGACATGCTCTCCAGGCAGTATAAAAATCAGGCACGAGCGTAGGTAATATTGCAATCACCTAACTTGATCTTATGCCAACCTGAAGAGTGCAGCAAGGCCCCTAACACGGTGTAATTTCCTCCTTCCACAAACAAAAGTTCCACCTTCTTATAGGAGAGATAATCAGGTCACCGCAGACCTACTTACTGTGGCCCACCTCAACACATATAGGGAAGGTGCTGCTTGAGGAAGGTTTATTTTTATGTTCAGGAACTTCTGCATGCGTCTGCAGTATGAAGCTGTGTCTGTATGCATGTGTCTATCTGTGCAGTTGATTGATTGGTGGCTGATCCAGGGGCATGTCAGCGAGGTATTTGGCCCGAGACCACCTTGGTCCAGTGATCACTGATTCCCCCTCATCAGGAAATCTCAAGCATTGTTGGATTCAATCAAGCTTCTTGACAACCGACCATACATCCCCCTTGTCACTGGTACTCTTCCAGAGTGTGATAATGTGAAAGGTCACTGTGAAATGCATCTTTTATTCTGTGTGTGTGTAAGTTTTCACCGTCTCTGTGCGTTTTTAAATGTTAATGTGGACACTTGCCCGTGTTATCAGCCTGTGGCGAGGAAAGAGAGCTTGTTTATAAGATATTTTCGTTGGTCTAGTCTAAACCACTCTCCTCATCTGCTCTCTGACCACAGCTGGCTGTTCTGTGCCTGCTATGATCATTAAGCTGTGATCATTAAACTACTTTCAAAGATACACCAAATATGTATTTTGTCTCCTTAAAACCTGTTCCAAGCATAACTACATGTACATGTTGCACATTTCCAAATACACGTCTTAACGCATTTACTTAAGCTTTTAGAAAGGCTCTAGTGTTACAGCAGTGTGGGTTGATAAAATGAATAAAGTGAATCGTTAATAGAGAGGACAGCTTGCACTCATGTCAGATCTTTTTTTAACTGTAATTGAAGGGAGAACACCTCATCTTTATCACAGCCCACCGTGACCTGCGCTTAGTTTTTCAAAATGTTAGTCTGCATGGACGAATCTCATATTCCAGCTAAACGGTAACTTAAATCTGTTTAAGAAAACATCTGGGGAGAGAAATAGTCAGTGCAGTGACAGAATGTGGATTCATATTTGATCAGCACTGCTTAGTTTGACAGTTTGATCTTAGTTTGGTGAGCCCAGTGTGTCCAGCTCAAATACCTGTGTTGACTTGTCAATCACAAGGTAGCCACACCCTGAAGCATACCCTGCTTTATCGTCTGTTTACCTCTAAATGGTTCCATAATTTACTGAATGAACATCATACTGTGATGAAGAAGACTTGAAAGTAGAGATTAAGAAACTCATTAGGAAACTGTTTACTGAGGTAATAAATCAAGTGAGGAGTAGGATCATCTTCCCTCACAAACACTCGCTACAGTAAGAACTCTTCTTTACAGCCAATTGATCTGTCCCCTGCTGGCCATTAGGAATACAGGTTTGAGATGTGTGTGTTTGACTTGTCAGACTTGGAAGCTCTGTCTACTTATTATTTACAGCCAATGGCGCAGCCTTTGGCTTCTTTCTAGTATTCCTGGAACACAAACCGTGGGTCTACATGTCTCATTTGATGTTGGCTAACGCACTGCTGTGATCTCTCTTCGTCTCTTGCAGGTGAAATCAGTGAAGACAGGCTCAGTATTCTGGACCATTGGCTGCTGTCTCTCCTATTTCTACATGGTAAGAATACTTCTCACACAAACACACTCGAGCAGCAAGTTGCTTACTTTCGGCTGGATTTAACTTATTTGACTTAACTTTAACTGATTCTCTTGATCAACCAGTTCTTGTCCAACGATTTGAGTCAGAAGACACCAAAATATATTAAAGTAGAAATCTCATTAGATTTGTGCTGCCATAAATAATCACAGCCTACAAGAGTGACTCTTTTTAAGTTCAAATGCAAATCATAAGAAGAATCATAAATATTCTGTTTGCACACGCATAAAGAATCTTCACAGTTTTATACTTCTGTACTCGACATTGGCTCTAAGTGATTCTGCAGCACTTTGATTACAAGAGTGGACTTCAGAAAGGCTGCATTATCACACAGGACTGCAGGAAATGCTGTGTCATGTTAGTCAGACCTCCCCTCTACTTTAACATTGTTGTCGTGTATTGAAACTGTCATCTGTAAAGTGCCAGCTCTGCTTCTGGTCTGTCAATTTTTAAACACTACAACACAACACATGCGTCAACACAAGGCAGTTTTCTCAATAAATCGCACTTTATATTTGGATCAAATGAAGAACTGGTTCTTCGACCCTTGCTGTTGAGGCGATTTTCTTCTGTCCGGCGTAGACATAGCAATGCATGGGGAAAGGGGAGGAGCAGTTGAGCCAATGTTTTCTGCATTATTTGTGAATTCAGGCACAAGCCCATCAGGGGTTTGATGAGAGAGACGAGATAAAAAGACGATCCAGGCACAGTGCCTCGGCGACAGATTGTTTGCGTGCGTGCGTGTGGGAGCGTGACCGCCTATGAAAATCTCCAGCTTCTTGCTCATTTCAGACCTAATCTCTGCGGCCGGCAGTGAGACAGATATCAAATGAAACAGATTACCGAAATCCAGCTTCATCGATCACCCTGGGCCACAGCATCCGGAGGGAGGGAGGGAGGTAGGGAGGGAGGAGTGATGGAAAGATGAATAGAATAGGAGACAAAACCGAGGATGGAGATAAGAGTAGGGCGAGGTGTGGAAGGATTGGGATAGAGGGGACAGAGAGATGGAGACAAATGCAGAATGATAAGACAGGAAAGAGAATATATAGTGATGTGCAACTTCCACACTGTCCTAGTCAGCAGCGATGGGAACATTGAGTCTTTCTCTCCTCCACATCCTCTCCTCAGTGATTTGATGTTCCCCTCTACTGTATCTGCAGCCCACCCACTGTTGCAGATGAGACCCCTGGCAGTGAGGAACAAACTAGTCTTGTATCTCTCCATCAACACCACCGACCACCTGACCACCGCCGCCTCCTGCACACAAAGTACCGCATGCCCTTGTTCACCCATCCCTACTTTCTTTTTTTCTTTTTCTTTTTTTTTTTTTACCACCCCATCACCTTACGCTGTCAATTTAATCAGGATATAGCCAAGGCTACGTTTTTCCCTCAGGGCTTAATCGGATGTGACACTCGTAAAGCAGATATGGAGACAGAGAGGGAGAGATCCCCGGCGTGGATATAGGCATAATCAGAGAGGAGAGGACAGAGAAGGACAAGATTAAGAAGAGGATCGGGGCAGCAGGAGACCTACTGATGGACACGAGTCACAGGGACCCTTCAGATTCACAGCACAACATCCTCCGTTTAACCCCTCCCAGAGGTTAGGGTGGAGCAAGATACATGGATCCACTGCACTGTTCATTTGGCCTACCTCTCTCTCTCTAAACAATCTGCTCTCCCCTCCAGCAGCGTTACCTGTACCATCAGGGCACGCCAAAAGCTCCTTTGCTTAATCAAGTATTGATTAAATGCTCAGAACAAAAGGCTTCTCAGGTGACTGTTTCACTGTTTCAAAGATGTTTTACTTTGTTGCCATGTTAGTGACGCAGCTCTGAGGGTGTCAGTGGTTGGCCGGTTGGTCCACCACTTCAGATTGAAATTAATCAAAAGCTGTACTGTACATTTTTTACAGACGTCCCGGTGTAATGCCACCAGCCAGTCAAGATTCACCTGTTGGGTGAAACTCAACATCTACTGGCCGCATTCCCACAAAATGTTTCCCATGAATGTTAATGCAGTAGCGTATTAGCATGCTAACACTGCTGTCATATGTTGTTGTGAGCATGCTGCAGTTAGCATGAACAGCTGTGCCCAAGTACAGCCTCACAGAACTGCCAGCAAGGCAGTAGACCGTCAGTTGTGTTTAATTAAAACAAAGTGATGAAGCTGCAGCTCACGTCTAGAATATCATTGCAGTAAGAGTAAAATGTAAGCCGGAGTCTGGCCTGTGCCCAAGCTGTAGGTCTGCAGTGATCACCATCATGTGCAGGCATACAGACGTGCTACCAAACAGTGGAATCCACTTTTCCATGTTTCTGTTGACCCTTGATCATTAAGTGTCTTTTGTTTTTAATCTCCTCTTAAAGTGCACGCATAAACAGAACAACTTTAATATTCCCTAATGAACAGAACAGTACCCACCAAGAGCACATCCACGTGTACGCACAATCACAGAGTAAACCCTTTCTCCCGGCTGTGTTCTCTATATCCTCTTCAGAGTGGCCCTGAAGTCACCAGATAAGCCTGGTATGAAATGCAGAGCATGATAACGGCTAAAAGGCTGCTCCAAACATTTTGTGATTTCCCGCCCTCAGCTGTTAGCCTGTGGCTTGGGCACAGGGTTGCCTGTTAGAACCATCATTTTCAAATGGAGCTTGTTGTGCACACGCACAGCCTTCTTTTTTTTTTGTCACATAGGCATTCATCTTTGCATGATCTTCTAATGTTACCAGATGGCCAGTTTGACCTGTTCTTTTTTTTTCCTCCTGTTGATTGTGCCCACTGCTGGCACAACACTTTATTCTCAAGACTCGAGAGGTAACTCTGAAATCAAGTTGCATTGTAGAGTTTGCTGTGTAACAGATGCAGATAGCACCTTACTAACAAATTCAAGTTACCAGATCTGATTTGTGAATGCTGTTCAGGCCAATATGGGTCTGCGACTGCATATCTTATCATCTTCGCGACGTGGTTTCTAAAGATGGCAATGTTGGGCGATTCCACCACTTAGATCCCATCTGAGTAATGCCACAGCCAGTCAAAGTATCCTCCTCTTCTGTGAAATATCCCAGTATCTGCCCAGTGGATTGGCACAAAATGTTGTACAGACATTCATGGTGCCCAGAGGATGAATCCTATAGACTTTGTGGATCCTCTGACTTTTTCTTCTCTGTCAATATGTGGTTTGACATTTGTAGCTTTTAGTGAAGTCAACTCAACAACTAAAGGGTTGTTTGCTATAAATAGTCATTACACAGATAACAGAGTATGGTGTGTAATAGCTTTGGTGATCCTCTGACTTGTTCTCTGGCACCATTGTAATGTATTACTGTCCAGTAATTTGTCATAATACTTGCATATCTAATGACTTTCCTATCAGCCTCAGCTGGGCCGTGTTCACAGCTTATTCGCAAATATTAGCATACTTATCTGCAAAACAGCTTGGGTGGTGAACGTGGTAAACATTGTATCCGCTATACATCAACAACAGTGTAACATAATAGTAGATAATTATTCATGTTGCTGTAAATTACAGCTGTTATTAGGCCTGCTGGTAAACTCCTTTTTGAGTCGACCGGAACACTTGCAGATAGCGACCGTGGGGATTTTTCCAATCACTATCCTCCATCCCTCTGACATTGAGCCTCCTACGCTTTTGCCCAGTTAAGTAACCAAAGGGGAAAAACAAGCTTTTAAAAATAATGTTGGCTTTGACTTTTCTGAGTCAATAATGCGCCTCATGGATACCAGGGAGTCTAACTCGCAGAGATCAATATTTTAAAGAGGCGTTTTTCATTAGGTTTACCCTGAGAAACACTGTTGCAGTCGACATAGTTTTTGTGAATGAACACATGCCATGATATCACAAATATGCCTATCGATTCACAGACCTTCACAGTAGAGCAACCGGGTGACTTGCCCAGCGTTTCTTTGCAGACATTCGTCCTGATGTGTCCTTTTGGACTGAGCTAAACTGCTCAGCGTCGGTGTTACTTTTGATGCATCCTGTAGGTTGCAGTCGGCTTTTGGCCAAATGCAGAGGCGGAATCAGAGTTACATTTTCTCAATGCACTCTTTGTTTTCCTGACTAAAACTTGACTAAAAAAAGAATCTCCATAGCAGACCTGTCATATTCAGCTTTATTGGCGCGTCAATAGCTTCACGTGCTGTCATGTTTTCAATTAGTTCCCAGGCAGTCAGCATCAGAGGCTCGATCACCTGCCCTCGTGTCAACACTGAAAATGAGTCTTAAATTGAAGTCATCTCTGGTATTCATTCAAGTTACGGTTCACATGATACTAATTGGCTGTCACCATCTAAAAGAACAGAAGCAAAACAGCTGCCAAAAGATAATTAAACCTAACCATTCAGCAAAGGAACGTATTTCTTTCACCCTCTCCCTTAATGTCGCATATTAATGCTTTTATCAATTAGACATGATGTGCTAATTTTTCCTGATTGCATAAGTGTAATGAATGCCCCTTTTATCTTATGTAGCAGGTGCAATGGAGCTCTTACTGACAAGCTGCTGAGCACAGGATCAAATGATTTGCATATATGCAAACCCTTCTCCTGTTTAATTCACTCTTTTGTTTCACTTTGCAGCACTTTACAACTCTCCTTTCTCTTTTTCGGTCTCGCTTTCTTTCTCTGAACACCGTGGCCTTTTCTGCATCGTTTCCCTTTTCGCACTCCTCTCCTCTCTGTCTAGAGCTCTCACGGGTTTCCATTTGCCCTTTGCTGTAGTCAAGTACGAGCAATTGAAAACTTGTCAGTGATGTTTTTGTAGAGTCCGTTTTATTGCCCCCACATCCAGCGTGCTGATATTACAGGACCAGGAGAAAGGTGTAATTTTAGTGGAGCTTTTAAAGTTATTGGTGCATCTCACATTTTACATCAAACATGTAAAGTATGATTGCCCAGTTTTTTTATAGATTCTATATAAGTCTTTTTTTTATGGCTGTGTGCTTGTGTCTAATGGTGAAGAAGACAGTAAGATGTTTTTACAGCCGTTATCGAGCGATTCTGTTGGAGGGGTGTGAGGTGGTGTATGTGCAGGTAAGGAGGCTGCTTATATGGATTAGTTTACTTTTAATTTAATTTAGATTGTGTGTGAAAGTGGAGCTGTTCCTGTTATTATCAATTAGTCACCAGCTGATCAACAAAAACTGTCTATTAGTCTTTTCAGTCATTTTTAACTAAAAATTAACCATGTCTAGTGCTGCCTCCTAAAAGTGGATGACTTGAGTCATCACTCGAGAAGACCCTGGGTGAACTTGCATTTTCTCATTGGAATAAGTGCACTTTTGTTGTTGTTTTTTTAGCTGTGTCATTGTAGGCACGCAGCAGCACAGCACCAACAGCATGGCAAGCTGTAAACTTCATCTCAAAATGACCACAAACCACAAAGCTAATGGACAGAAAGGGAGAAGAGTGATAGAAACGGAGGGCAGAGTGAGGCAAGGCAGCACGACTCCACTCTGTTGGCTTCTCAGGCACTCTCTGCTCCGCAGATGACTGTCAGGGAAGTCGACTAAACCGCTTTTGATTCAGATGGTGGTTAAAAAAAGAAAAACCCCTCCTTCTGTCCACTGTGATTGACTCCTAGTCTGACAGCGCTGTCAGCAGCCTGGCAGGGGAGAGGGTGCGTGGTGTGTTGCAGTTCTCTAACTGGAACTCTATGAGCAGGAACGCACGCTTTCTCCGACTGTGTGGAAATCTGATGTTTTCGCATCACAGATGTCAAAGAAAGGCGTTAAAACTGAGGGTAAAAACACGGATAAAACATGAGACTTATGTTGGAGTTCATCATGGTGCGGGTACAGATCTAAACATTTCATGACGTGCTGCTTTTGTGTCATTGTAACCTGAATATTCTAGTGTGTGGACATTTATCAGGAGCACTGAGAACATGGAGATGGGTGTTTCTTTGACTAGACAATTACTTGGCAGAGTAATCAATACTGGAAATAATTAGCTACATCCCTTGTGTGTATGGTTTCTTATTCTACTTCTGCCTTCAAAAACAGAAGTTAATTAGAAACCGTTGAAGCCTGATTTCTCTCAACATTTTCAGTGTTGCCAGAGGTTAAACAACGATTTTGGCAGTCACAATTCGGGAGAGCAAAGGTCTCCGAACAGCACTGAATTCAGCTAGTTACAGCTACTTGCGGTTGCACATGAATGCAGCATTGTGGCCGACATTTTAATTTGCACTTTGAATCCCATTTCCTTACAGAGCTTTGAAAACAAGAATTTATAAATACAACAAAACCCATTTATGCATGCGCAGGCTTGTTTGTGGTTTGCTGGCCCAACAAATTCTGTGATAACCACATATCTCCAAAACTAAACTCACGTTCTTGTTTTTTGTGACATTTTCAATGTTTTTTTTTTTTTAGGTTGAAAACAGAGAGCGAAGAAAGTCCTGAGCACATAAAGGAACGTGTAACCCTTCAGTTTATCTAAAATAAATGTGACAATATGGGAAACATATTGTCACACCTGGAGTTGGTTTCGAGTGGCTTCCATCACCGAGTGCAAACCTTGACATCTTTCCTGCAAAGCTAATTTGTAGCATTTTAACAGAAAAGCCTGTGCTCAGCAGGGTTGCCTCATCTGAACCAGACAAACAAAATGTGGAATAAATAATCACACGGGTCAGTCGTTTCTAAATGAAGACTGCTTCAGGAAGGATGATGTTCTAGTAGGTTGACTGACACGTCTTTGTGTGTGTGTGTGTGTGTGTGTGTGTGTGTGTGTGTGTGTGTGTGTGTGTGTTCTAGGTTTCAGCATGGGGCGGTTATGTGTTTATTATCAACCTGATTCCTCTGCATGTGTTTGTGCTGCTGCTGATGCAACGCTTCAGCAGAAGAGTCTACATCGGTAAGCCACACACACACACACACACACACACACACACACACACTCAAGCACGAGCAATTAAAGCAGACAATAACTATGCGCGTGACTCCATGTTTGAAACTCACCCACATACAGTAGCTGAAATAGAAGCTGACCCTGTTTGCAGATCTTTTCCCATTAGAATAGAAATGTATGCAATAAACTCAAACACTATTGCTGCTACTGGCAGCCCGAGCATTTAACCCTGAAACTAACTCAAATGCCCAGACACGCCTGTGCTTATCTCTCACAACCGTAAGCATTCCATCACTGGCAGTGCAGACATCCGCACACCCACACACCACTTAACAGTAAATGCAGCCACCTGCTACCTGATCCTCTTTATTTTTTTATGTTTTTTTTTTTTTTTTTTTTTTTTTTTCCTCCCCACAAATACCAGAGCACCGGGGAGGAGGATAGGCTTGTTTTTCCACAAGAACATCCCAGCTTCACCGAGCACATGGCACATTATCCGTCTACTCAGAACTCGATTTCACTCTGTCAGAGTCTCCTCCATCCACACAGAACGTCGCCGGCTTAGCTGTGAACTCGCGTCAGCCACTTCCAGTTGTGGCTGAGAAAAACGATGCCGTGTCAAGTATCGTTTACATATGATTATAGGTCGTACTCACTGTAACCACAAAGCTAAGTATTTGAGAGCTTTGAAAATAAATGATGGCCTCCTCACAGTAAGAGGGATCTGACCTACGTCTGCTCTGTCTCCACGCGGCTCTTAAACTATGAAATTCTACTTGACAATGCTGTTAGGTGAAGGGTTTTGTTTCCCTCCACCTTCATTGTTCCTCAAGGATGTGTGCAGCCAGAGCGTCATCCAGCAAAAGAGAGATGGAGGAACACATTGGTAGGCATATTCTGTTGACAGAAATGTCTGATACCCCTCACCTTCTCTTCTTTGCATCCTGCAGCTCCTCTTTTCAGAGCCAGGTGTCTCTCTGCCACAACAAGTGAACACCCCAAAAAGGGAAAAAAAGAAAACTCCCATTTTTTAATAAAATGACTCTCAGTCTATGTTCCCTCACATTCATCTCTCTCCGTCTTGAGTCAATAGCAGATGTGTGAGAAAGGGATTGCTGAGGGCGGTCACAACTACTTCAAAAATGAGGCACACTCTTCAGGAAGAGTATGAAATCTTAATTAAGCTGGTGTGTCAGCGAATCGGTTCCCCCTACAGCTACAAAGGTGGGAGCTGCACCGTTCTCAGCACCATCGTCTCACTCCAGGCCTCCACGACACACTGCACCGAGCCAGCTCCATTTTCTCAGTTAATGATATTAGATCAAGTATTTTGTATTTACTCCCTCTGATGTGCGACAGTGAAAATCAATAGACATTAAATCTCTCCACTGAGGTTGATTTCCCTTAGTGGGAATCAAACTGGAGTTTAGTAGTGCAATAGTTGAATTATTCTGATTGTCTGCTTTCTTATCTGGTCCGCCCCCTCCGTCTCTTCTCTTTTCTTTCAACAGCTTACAGCACTTTCTACATCGTGGGTCTCGTGCTGTCGATGCAGATCCCTTTTGTCGGCTTCCAGCCAATCAGGACCAGTGAGCACATGGCCGCTGCCGGTAAGTCCAACCCTCTCTCTACCTCCACAGTGGCTGACCCTGCATTCCTCTAAGAAGAACAAGTTCTCACTTTAGAAACTTTGAACATGAACGCTGCTCCGAGGGTGATAATGAAGTCAGCGTTTCTTGGAAAAATGTTGCAGCCCGAAGTTTTGATTCTATCACAGCGCTCCCACCACATGTCGAAAAAAGGTCGTTTTGGGTCACTCTCTTGTAAACAGCTCAACTTTTTCCTCAGGAGTTAGAAAGTTAGTGTTGGACTTAAACTCATGCTCATTGTTAACAATTAGACAGCTGTTTAACAATGAGCTAACTGTATCAGTGTGTACAGCTGCTCACATCTGGCCAAAAATTAGCTTTTGCTAAAAACAGACTTGTGTTATGTTGCATCTCGTTTGAACACTACGTGGAACATTCCTTTTTACAATTAAATAAAGTGACTGAGCAGACAGTCTGTATGGACTTTATACAGTTTCGTACAAGGACACAATGATTCAGTGCAGCGATTTTTTTATTATTTCAGCCCTTTCATGTCAACTTCCTACCTGCCCTGTCCCTGCCAACAAATTCATGCTGCAAAACACAGGAGAACGGTTCAGGCTGACTGCTGCAGTCCACGTATTAAAGGTGTGATTTTTACATAAGCCACTCACTTGTTATCCGAAGCACCTTACAGCACAGTGGACACTTTAAGATCGTTCGGCTATAGCACGAATTGAATCCTCTCGCGCCGACAGCGTTAGTCATGCTCAGCATGCAGAAGAACACAGGACCTTCTCAGAATACATTTACCAAATAAAAATAATAAGTAAGCGGCTTCACGTGCCACCCATATGGGTTTAGCACTTTAAGTACTTTTCATTTTTGGCTTGTGGGTACTTTATTAAAGCTTGTTCAGTTTTGCCTCTCAAGACTGGGCCCATCTGCTGCCCGACAGCACGGATGGCTGCGTATGTATGTGTGCGATTCTCGTGTTCATTTACATCCAGATTGGGTGAGGACTGTCTTTGGCAGTTTTATGAAGACTGAGCAGCACCTTTTTTTTCTTTTTGAGAAGGCTAGGGTGTCTACAACACAAACAGCATTATGAGGCTTTGAAGAATCCACCACCAAAAAAAATCATCTCTGCCTCTCTCTGTTTTTGGGCCCCCCGCCTTCTCTTTCTGAAAGAGCGAGTGTGTTTTCATGTCGCCAGGGTAGCAGCTGCTCAGAACATCTGGCGGTAGCATTCAGGGAGCACAGTGGGAGACAGGAAGAGAGTGACAGAGCCGTGGTCGGTACCCTTGAGATGTCAGCACCTCAGGCGGGCAGGCAGGGTGGCATAGAGTGACAAGCGTGTTAGCACCATGGTGGCTCTCCAGGAGACAGGCAGGGACTTAACCTTGGAAATGGGTGAGACATGCCGTGAGCGGTGGTGGGCTACCAGAAGAGTAGGGCGATATCACACAAGGTTTGTCAAAGAAATGGGAGGTGACGAAAGGCAGGGAAACCAGGCCGCTATTCAATTTTTTATATCGAATACACCGTGCAAACAAAGAGACACAGTGGTGAAAATGGCACCGAGACGGTGACAGAGCAAAATAACAGAGGGAAGTGTGACTGAGGGGGGGCTGCTTAAAGGAAAGACAAGGCGAGGGCTTATTCACACAAATCTGTCTCATGCATTTGAAATATGTTGCCTAGTATTTGTCTTTGACATCTGCATGAGCAGCCAAAGGGGGCTTTTATGAAACACTTTGTCGAGAATCCTGCCAAACTCACGGCGGCGCTTCTCAACCACGTAAACCTGCCTCGTACCCTGCAGGAGGCGGCATGAATCAGGGCCTCCTAACATATTCAGCGCCAGATTTCTTTTTGTATATTTGCTCATTCCTTCATTTCTGTCTGTGCTGCTTCTCTCAGGTGTGTTTGCACTTCTCCAAGCCTACGCCTTCCTGCAGTATCTGAAGGACAGGCTGACCAGACAGGAGTTCCAGACGCTCTTCTTCCTCGGGGTTTCTCTCGCTGCCGGCGCTGTCTTCCTCACTGTAATCTATCTCACATACACAGGTCTGTATGTGCTCACATGCTTTGAGAGCAACATTTAGCCGTCTTTATTATTTTGTTGCACTTTTAAATAGAGCTGAAACAATTAGTTTATGAATTGATTAGTTGTTGGACAGAATATTACTCAGGGCAGAATAATCCATTAAGTTATTTGTCAGACAAAATATGGCAACAATTTTTTTAAAAGTTTCTGCTTCATAATTTTTAGGAGTTGCTGCTTTTCTGTTTTCAAATGTCTTCAGGCTTCAGACTGACAAACCAATCAAACTGAAGACATCACCGTGGGCTCTAGGGAATATTATGACATTTTCTGAGCTGAATTAATTGAAAAAATAATAACTCATTTATAATAGAAAAAATAATCATTAGCTGTAGCCGTCGTTGTAAGCAATTACCACGAGTTGCAAGCAGTGTCATGGCTTGGCAAACGCAGAGTCTTCTCATTAATCAGTATACATATTAATGAACATAAACAAACAATGTTTTTAATTGAAAAGAAGTTGTAACCTGTATTAATGAATGCTATGCTACTGAAGGTCTTGATATGTTTACGCTGATGTTACAAGTGTCATTATTTCTCCTCTCCACACGACTGCAAGCATAACATACAATATAGTACAACACAATATACATCTTTCCATGGAAGTGTAAACCATTACAACATGAATTTGTCGAGGTTATCAACAACAGAGATATTCCTGCACAAACCAAGAAGTATAACGTTTTTGTCTCCCAAATAGAGCAATGATATTCTGCGAATGTCAACACGTGAAATCAACAATGTCTGAGAAAATAAAGATGCTAGACGAATGAACAAAGTGCTACTGGGTAGTAAAGTTGGTGAAGACGAGATCATCAGATCATCTCATGTGAATGTTAAAGCCTAACTGCTGTCAACAAAAACTGACATCTCACATCAGAATCACTCATCATAATATAACATCCGACTTTCTAATCATAGTTTTACAGTACAGTATTGAAACTGATGATAGTAGATGTTTTCGCCCCCGTCTGTTTCTGTGTTTATTAGAACAGTATGTTAGAAATTACCCCGCTCTTTGGCTGTGATTTGTTCGACTAATAGCCTTTTGTGCCGGATCAACTAGATTAGATTTTGATGGTGATCCAGATCTGGGATGGGAGCCATTTTAGATTTTTTTTATTTTTTTCAAGGTTTACAGTTTGTTACCCGATGGTGTGACCTGCAGCCCTTCCAGTGGGCTGCTAATCAACGTTTGCTTTAAACCTGGAAGGCAAAGGATAAACAAATGCAAACTCATGGATACCGCAGCATGTGCTAGTTGGAGAGGTGTCGAGCGTTGGTTGCTCTGACCAGTCCTCTGAGTGTCTTTTTCCGAGCTGGTGGTGTTGTGTTGTTTTTGACTGGCCTGGCTGAACCCTGATGCGCACAGGCAGCTGGTTGAACTTTGTCCTTGTTAATGTTTTTCTCCATTATTTTCAGCTCTGCCTGCGTTTGGGGCCACAGTGGAGGCCTCCAGGTTTCAAAACCTCTCATATGTCGCCTCCTTGCTTTTATTGATTTTATTTGTCTCCTGCTGAAGTGCTCAGATTTAAGATGAATACTTGGAGTCCCGACCTATTCACACGAGTAACATGGCTTTTTTTCCACATATGTTAGTTTTCTCACCTCTTTTAAGGCAGCAGATAATTTACTCCCCTTAACTAACATTCTGTCGTTCCACTGCAGCCAGGCATTTCACACAGTGCAAAGACATGGTGGCACATTACATCTAACAGCAATATTGGTGTCCTCAGATTGGTTGCCCGCCTGCTTTAGAACTCATTAGCGACTCATGTCGATGCAGACACCCAGTCTCATGAGAAAGCCAGCTTCAGCTGGACGTCTGTTTAGTTGTGATCTGTCAGCCATCTGAATGGAGCAGTGGGAGTCGCTAAACGTTTGGTGACGTGCCAGTTTTGCAGTGAACGTGCGCATGTCTGTGTCTGGCCTGTCAGACTTGTTCATCTCATAGGAATCTCTGCAACAGAGTTGCCTGGTGGGTTTCCTCAGTATCTTGAACATGGAGCCAACTATTGATTGGCTAAATCAGTGTCATCCTTTAAATCGTCTCTCAGCATATCTCCTTCATCTCACTTTTACTGCGTTTTCCTGCCGGCTTTGGTTCAGTGCTTTGTAACATCTTATTTAAAAGGTGTTCTATTTTTTTATTACGGTGATTAAATTACCATTATCATCTGAGTTAGGTGCAATCTCTTTTAAAGAGCATCAGAGGACATGGCTCAGCTATATGTTTGTGAAACATGTCGTAAAATATGATACTAATGCTTCAGTGTTTTTTTTTTTTTGCTGTCTGAGTGTGTGTGAGTGGCTGTGAGAGCCCGAGGCAACACTTGAGAGCTGAAATGTATTCCAGATCAAAGCTTGACTAGAATAAGACATTTGCATGCACACATAAAATGCCCTCTGTCTAATTTGCAGCTTAAAAGGTTTCAGTTACATTTGTAAACAAGTCGATTCCAGTAATTAAGTACCATCAATAGAATCCATTTCCAGCACTGACACATTATCTTCTGAGGGTTTTCTTAGGTTTCTTGCACAGTTTAGAGAAAGTTGTGCTTTCTACAGTTTAGTCATTGGACTTCATAAGAACATTATTTAAAAAATCTAAAAACCTTCAATTCATCGCTTGTTTTTTGTCTTTTTTTCTGGGCTTAGCTGGAAAGAAATTATGCACCAAACATATGTCAGTCTGGTGGCTGGTGATCAAACCAAACTCCCACAGTCCTGATGCAACAGATTATTTGAAGTCCATGTAAAGGCAATTCTGACATTTCTTTGAAAATACATTAAATATGTTGGAAAATAGTTGCTGAAAACCTGTGATAAGACTTTGAACAATATGTTACTGAAATGTGGAGTTAGAGGTTAAAACAGTTTTTCACCAGTTTTCAGTCCAGGATTTTGTGGGCGGTCCTAAAGGGTGGCTCGATGACACGCTGGGGCCACCCTGAGAGATGAATTCATCTCGCTCAGTTTTTTAAAGTTAGTCATGTCATTTTCTGAACTCATCTGACACATTTCAGTTGCTTCAAAATTGCTGCTTGACTGCTCCCATCAGTGGGCGTGGCTTCAGCTCCTTTAGTGGACACGCTCATACTCCTGGAGCTGAGAATACTGCTTCTTTTTAACCTGATTTTGACACCTAATTTCATAAACTTGTTGATATTTTAAATAATTTAAATTTGGCTGGCTGGTTTTCTTCTTTGGTCTGACAAACTCAGAACACATTTATTCTTACTTTACACTTGGTTTTGAGTGTTTAAGGCGCACTGAGGAGTTTTCTAATAAACAAACAAAAGTTCTGTTTTAGTGTTATGATCACATCACATTGTGTGATATCTTTGAAGCATCTCCTCTCGCGACTCATTTGCAAAGCAGATTGTTGTGATGTAAATCACGATTAGTTTGCCTGCTTAACAGTCTTCTTCTTTACCACTGTGACTGGCTGCATTTTTTTTTTTTTTTTTTGGGCATTGACCGTCACCAACTGTTGAATGAAAACTAAAGGCAGGATGTCAACAGTGCTGCTTCACCCCCATCCTTTGGTGTCTTCATGCAGAATACAAACAAAGCAAGGCATCTCCTCGTTGGTGTCATTATCATGTTATTGGTCAAAACCTCCATAGGCCTCCTTTAAACTGTTAATAAATAAAAACTGAGGATCTGTGTTTTTTCTGAACTTATTACTTATTATGAATATTTATCATTGCAGAGAAATAAGTAACAACAGAAATCAGGTTTCCAGGCGCTTTTGAATAAATAGATGCACATTATCATATTATACAATATAGTTCAGCTTTTGTCCATTGTATTTTCCTCAGGCAGTTGCTGCTACACTTTTGTGCAGGCCTGTGGGTCAGATTAAACATTTAATTTATTCAGAACTGTTTGCCATATGAATGATTACATTAAATTGTAACAAAAGACAATCTAATGAGATTATTTCCAAGTTGTTTAAATATATTTCCCTGTGATAATCGACCTTCATCTTCTGCATCTCTACATGAACACATCCACCCGCAGACCTGCCCACAGTCCTCGCATTCCAAGGCTGAAGTGGAATGCATTAACAGAAAAGTGTGATGTATTTCCTTATTGATCGTCTTCTCTTTCTCCAGGATACATCGCTCCGTGGAGTGGTCGTTTCTACTCTCTCTGGGACACCGGGTAAGCTCTGCTGACCTTCACACCCTCACTGTCGATGAAACACTTGTTCAATCAAGTGTGTGTGTGTGTGTTCTAAGATGGCTATAAACTCCCCTCTTCCCCCCCTGTGCACCATCCCAAAGGGGAAAACAGCACAGCCCTCGTGTTGAACTATTATCTTGCGTCCAAATAGCACCAGGCACCCTGTGTTCTCCAAATGCACTGCAACGTGTTTGATATTTCAGCACACCCAATCTACTGCCTCCCCTCGCCGGCCCCCCGTTTGCTGACTGAGGCAGTATGGGAGAGGCTTTTTCCCTCTTTCTCTGGAGGCTGATTCTAATTCCTTAATGTGCTGTGTGTTTTCTGTTTCCCAGCTGTAATCACAAAACACTTTAGAGAGAAATATTTAAAATTGTATAAAAACTGCTGTGTAAAAGCTTATAATGAATAAACAGGGCGCACATAGATCTGACAAAATAGCAGCAAAGAAAGAACATTACTCATGTCTAATGCTAAATGTCTTCATATTTCACCATGAGCATGCTTTGGAGGTAAATTATCTTTTTTCCCTCATAGTTCTGGAGTTAATCGGGAGGATCTAGCGTATAATTTGTCTCAACATTCCCAACGCGCTCAACCCGACATGAATTACATGCTGTCTGTCTCCTCTCCCTCCCCCTCTTTTCCTCGCTCTCTATCCCCAGATATGCTAAGATCCACATCCCCATCATAGCCTCCGTGTCGGAGCACCAGCCAACGACGTGGGTCTCTTTCTTCTTCGACCTCCACATCCTGGTCTGCACCTTTCCAGCAGGCCTCTGGTTCTGTATCAAGAATATCAACGACGAACGAGTGTTCGGTACGAAGGTTTTATTTAAATCACAGCTCTGCAGTTTTGTTTTTGTGTTGTGTTTTTTTTTGTTTTGTTTTTTTGACACAGCCGCTGCTTCTGTAAGCATTTCTCCCACTCTGATTTTCTTTCTTTTAATGATATCCTCAGTGTTATACTTAACACACAAACACAGCGTCCTCTTAGATACTGTACCAGTCTTTCAGATGTTTGTTTTGGATTTGAATTATTTCAACTTTAAACAGAAATGATGTTTTTAGCCACTGAAATATCTCAACTACTGGATGGATTGCCATGAAAGTTTTAACATTAATGGTCCTCAGTGAATCTGACTGACTTCTGTGATCCACCGACTTCTTATTTAGAACCACCAGGAGGTTCAAATTTGTGGTTTTTAGTGAAATGTATGTAGAATATTTCTTACCATATGCACCATGGGAGGTGTAGTTTACATTCCTGACTGAGTTTTATGTACACAGGCTTTTGTTTGCTAACACAGCTGATCATTTCTTGTTCTGATTCAACCTGGACAGTTTCCTGTCCAACCAAACCTGGGAAGAGCTCCAGCTGTCAGTCAGATGTGCTCTATAGAGAAAATGGATGTGAATTCCACTTCACTACTCCATTTTGTCTGTGCTTATTTGTCAGTTGAAGCGGTGCGGTGCAGTCATTTATCCGCTTTATTAACAGTGAGCTCTGATTAACATGCATTCAATTGGAAATATTCCATCATGAGTCAGTGACAGGAGATGGATCATGAGCGGAGTGAATCAGAAGTCTTATCCTTGGATGTGAGCGAATGCCTCCTGGTTCAGGATGCACTCATCAGTTCAGCATCTCTGTGTCTGCAGTACTGTGATGCGCTCTTAGCATCCCACCTTCTTGGAAGAAAATCACAGAGGGGGGCTGAACTTCTTTAAAAACAAAACAACTCCAAACTTTTAAGTTTACAGGCAAAGACAGCCCAGATCAAGGGCAGAGAACCTTTGAGCGCTGGAAACAGTCCTTCAGCAGCCTGCTTTTTGCTCTCAGTTAATCAGCCTATTACAGCTATCGATTAGCCATGCACCTGTTGAGCCAGGTCGGCACTTTTCAAGGACAGAAAAGCGTCCAGCGCTCTCTCCATTTAGGGTTTGAGTTGTATAGAGACTGATTATGCTGTGTTAGTCTAACAACTCAATTTCTCTTTTTCACGTCTTCTCTCACTCTCTGCCCCATTTTCCTCTCTCCTTTATATTCACACCGTCTTTCTCCTTGCCTGACCTTTGTCTGTTCTTTGTTTTCCATCTCCCTCCCACCCACCACCACCTTCTTTTTCTGTTTCCTTCCAGTGGCCCTGTACGCCATCAGCGCCGTCTACTTTGCCGGCGTGATGGTGCGTCTGATGCTGACACTAACTCCGGTGGTGTGCATGCTGTCTGCGGTGGCTTTCTCCAGTGTCTTTGAGCATTACATGGGAGACGACACGAAGAGGGAGAAGCCCCCTGCTGAAGACAGCAGCGACGAGGACGACAAGAGGAATTCTGGGAATCTTTATGACAAGGTCAAGACGGGAGAAAAAAAGATGTTTTTCATGATCATATGATTCCTGAAGTCTAGTTGGAAAGTTTGTGTCATTTCACACCTTGTGCAGGAGTTTATATTCATCACTTGCATGTTTACTCACCTTTTTTTCTGCGAGCTACCGTTTGAGGCAGTTCCATTAATTTCAGCTGTGCCACTTTGTTGAATGTTGATCTGGCTGCTGTCACCGCTCAGCCAAACTGTGTCTTTGTCTATTTCAGTCCACCTTGTAATCACATCATTTCATGCGCTACCCACAACCATCCATCCAGAAATGACATTTTAGCTCCTGTCACCATTTTGTAAAATTGACAAACGCTCTGAAACGTGTAAGCCAGTTTTTTTTTAAGCCAACACGAAGACTTCGATGCTGAAAGTCTGCTCACGGTGATAGTGCCCGTTGCACGTTCCTGCATCACTGCACTGCTGGGAAGAAAAAAAAATGCAGTGATGGACATTTTTAGCTACGCTTGAAGGCTTTTCTGTTAATGCACGCTGCTGCCTATGTATGTTATTAAACATGAAAACTGCACACGGTGTGATACAAACTGTAATGCACATTTCTGCTGATGGTAGTTGGCAAAAACATGTAAAAAAATATAGTAAAGTGTCAGTAATGGAAGGGAATGAAGGGTCAGCATGAATTTGTGGTGTAGGAGGAACAACACATCATGTTTAGGCTTTGTTTGCTGACTGATTTTGTCATTTTTATGAGTGATATTAACCTTTAATTATTCAGGAAGACTCATTAAGATCGAGGTCTTCTTTACAAGAGAGATCTGAGACCAAATGCATGAATATGACATCACAACAATACAAAGTACAGTCCCTCAGTTTGTAATTGGCATCAGTGATTCTTAACATCTCACTCTCTGGCAGATTTCAAATGATGTCCTCACATCTCCCGCCATCTCTGCTCATCTTTAGCCACAGTTCAGGTGTTGGCGTGAGTAATTAGAGGTGCTGGCAAATAAGAAACCCCACACTGTTCCTCCTCACCAGAGTTTTCACAGCCGTAACAGTTCTCTGCCACCCACGTATAAAATAATATTAACTTGTCACGCAGAGGATGCTCTCAGATACATTTCCACAATTAGTCCATTCAATAATTTATTACACTTAATAAATAATAATCTCCCCTCGGAACAGCTGCAGACTCTACGCTCCGTCACAATAGTGTTTGTCTCCCCCTGCAGGCCGGCAAGGTGCGAAAGCACGTGTCGGAGCAGGAGAAGGCCGAGGAGGGTTTGGGTCCAAACATCAAGTCCATCGTCACCATGCTCATGTTGATGCTGCTGATGATGTTTGCTGTCCACTGCACCTGGGTCACCAGCAACGCCTACTCCAGTCCCAGCGTGGTGCTCGCCTCGTACAACCACGACGGGTATGAATTAAACATGCACGCACACTTAAGTTGTAACGCGTTAATGGATGTTAAATAACCGCAAGGAGCCGAGTAACGACTGTAGTAGTAGTAGTTCATAATGCAGAAGGACGGATTGCTCCACCTTGCATGCTAATGAGCACACACTTTGAATATGCACGAACACACAGCAGCGCGGGAAAGAACATATGTATATTTCATAAGAGGTTTGTGGAAATATTGATATGTGCACCTATAAGCGTTGGTATGATTGCCTGACTTGTTTCTAGGTTACAGAAAACATCTGTGGACCAACTGAATTTACAAAAAGCTGATATATTATTCTCTGTGAGATTCTTTACAGCCATAATTATTCTCTTTATGCATTAGGGAGGAAACATTGAAGGCCAAGACTAAATGGTAGACGCAAGTTCTCATACATATATTTATGATACCACAGCACTTCTCAGACAATGATTTAGCCGTGCTACAGGGAGCTGTCACTCTGCTCTTTCTCTTTCTCATACATACGCACCCCCACACTGGTGCGTAAATGCGCACACAGACATAAAATGATTACCATACCTTCGGTTAATTGGTAGGCTGGATTTGATGTGTGCTCCCACTCCTCAAGATAAATTTAGGGCACAATCGTTGAAAGTGTTACATGTTGTTTTTTTGTTTGTTTTTTTAACCCTAAGTTTATTATGCATAGATGCTCTATTTTCAGCTATTGTTGCTCCCTTCTGATTCAAAGTCTAAACTGAAATATTAATAGCTGTATGCCTGTCAACCTTCCTTTTCCTTGCTAGAACGCGTAACATCCTGGACGACTTCAGGGAGGCCTACTATTGGCTGAGGCAGAACACGGATGAGCATGCGCGCGTCATGTCATGGTGGGACTACGGCTACCAAATAGCCGGCATGGCCAACAGGACCACGCTGGTGGATAATAACACGTGGAACAACAGTCATATAGCACTGGTGAGGCCCCGCTGTCTGATTCTCGCCTTTGCGTCTGTGTTGTTGTGCTCTCTGGATTCATGCACATCGAGCGAAACAAATGATTTCTACTTTGTAGACTCTGGCTGATTAGCAGACTCTTGAGTGAGGTTTTTATGTAATTGCCACATTGTATAAAACCCTCTCCCTCCAACAAGCTAGATAATCTTGTTTGTTTAAACTTCTCCCATTGAATTTCCACTGTAGGGGGATTTCAGTTAATTGCTGTCAGGTTCTGTGGGTTTGATTTATTTTTTTTCACTCTGCTGCAGAATGTAGAGTGTTTTCTGTTAAAGCCTTCTAGCTTTCATCTCTCTTGCTTCCTGCACACCGACTGTTGTCTCTTCAGCATCTGTCCACAGGAAATGTAATTACAGGGACTGTAGATATCTCTGTTTAATAATTCCTGTTTTTTTGCCATCACTGTAATTGAAGCATCGTGTCTTGTGAAACTGAACACCCTAATTATAGTAGCACGTGTCATTCTTTATCACCGTTTCTAGGTGGGGAAAGCCATGTCGTCCAACGAGAGCGCAGCCTACAAAATCATGAGGTCGCTGGACGTGGACTACGTGCTGATCATCTTCGGAGGCGTAATCGGCTACTCGGGTGACGACATAAACAAGTTCCTGTGGATGGTGAGGATAGCGGAGGGAGAGCACCCCAAGGACATCAGGGTGAGTGTGAGACAGCAGCACCTGCTGTAGGACAGCAGCATCCGTCAGGAGATCACGTTAGCACATAACGGTGAAATCAATGTTTCCTCTTCACTCTTACAATGATGCTCAAGGACAGACTCTGTTTAGCCCGCTGTGAGGCATTCATGACACGATATCCGTGACTTTGAAGAAAATCCTGAACTGTAGCTCAGAGTATATCAAATTCACATTTTCAAGTTCATGATGTCCCTGTTTTTTTTTTTGTTTGTTGCACCACACGTATCTCTGAATAACAGCAACAAAAACATTCAGTAGGTGTAGACTCACAAATCAGAATATTCTGAGTTAAAACCTGCATGTGCATGCAGCAAGTCAATAGTCAGATTTCTCCTTGACTTTATCTTTGAAGCATTACACTGCTTCCAGAGGGGACTTGCAATGTTTTCAGTCTTAGGCAGTATCTCTGCTCTCACATCACGACTTTACAAGTATCAAGTCTTAGAAACCCGACACATACATGGCCAAGAAATCTGTGTTCTCCAGGGACCTTGTGTACAAAAGCCAGCAGAACTTACTTCATACTGAAAGACGTATGCACAGAATGTGTATATATGTTTGTATGAAACCTGGCATACTAATGCTCCTACACAACTTTTCTCTTACACATGCAAATCGATGTGAAACTGACGGCATGTGAACGAGCCACTTACCCTGCTTTGCCTCCTCCCATAAATTACTGTGCAAATGACTATAAATAGACAGCAGGGGGGCCGCTGTCATCTGCTGTCAAAATGGCCAGTCCTGCTGCAGAGCAAGAGGAAAAACTCCACTGAGTGTGAGATCGAAGTGCTGTCTCTAACAATAACAGCACAGCCCCAGCTTCAAGTGTGTTTCCCAACACTACAACTCTGCAGGATGAATGACTCACGGTTAGAGTCAGGCCACCGTGCCACGGCATTTTTGTGCACTCTCACAGTGATGGAGTGAAAATGCTTTCTGTTGACATAAGCATATTCATTCTCTGGTGCTCTTTATAGCACTGATCTGATCGCTCCGATTACAGTTGGAAATCAGCTCATCACTGTAAATTAAACTTTAATGTTGGTCTGCTCACCCACTGTGTAAGGAAATTTTTATGTACCTGGGCGTCATACAGTGAGACCGCCCTGTACAGCTGGCATAAGTGCAGCTCAGGGATCATTGGGAGATATCAGACCAGTCAGCCAGCTGTGTCTGGAAAGCCCCCCGATGCAAAGAACCTGAGTGTGGTGAGGACTTGCAAAGGGACATGATTCCTCACCGTCTGCCTTTCCAAAGCCGAGCTCAGCTCGGCACAGAGTTCCAACTCTTGGCAATCTAAATCAGCTCATAAGCCAGTCATCATCTAAAGGCAATAAATCAGCGTGGTCCCTGAACTCTGCCATTAGCGATGTCCTCCAGCAGTGCAAAGCAGCCATTTCTTATCAAGTAGGCAACATCATCTTTTATGCATCCTTTTATGGGCCATTTCCTACCCCTTAATTACACATTACACAACACACACGGGATCAATTACACATCACATGTGAATGCATTTGCCCACCTGACGCTGCGTTTCCTTCCCGGGGAGATGAATCTGCACTCCTCGCCTCCTGTGCGTCATGGATGCGTGTTTCTCAGCAACTGTACAGTCTCTGACGTGCGCCAACTTCTCCGTGTCACATAAACACAGAAAATTGCAGTTTTCCCCCAGCGGCCGTGTTGTTGGCACAGTGACTAAGGCATTTCATCTGCTGAAGTGGAAATCTGCTGGAGGGTGCACAAGACGGCGATATCGAGGCGCCTGTATCTACCAGCTTGGTCTTTGGCCTTTCTGATTTTAAACATCATATTTACGTCAATGATCAAACTATTAGAGTATTAGCAGACATAATTATGTTGTTTTATTTGATTGTTCCCAAATCCAGTATTGATCAGTCTGCATCATCAGGTCCTGTCATCCTCTAGACAAAACTCTCAGGGGTGGATAGGTTTTATCCACCTGTTCTGTAGAACAATGACTTCACCATGTACTAATTTTCTGGACCTCTGCTGACTTTCCTCGTTGCCTTTTTCAGGAGAGCGACTATTTTACCCCCCAGGGAGAGTTCAGAGTGGACAAGGCCGGTTCACCAACTCTGCTCAACTGCCTCATGTACAAGATGTCCTATTATCGATTTGGTGAAATGCAGGTGAGGAGAACATTTCTGAAGAAAGTCTTGATGTTGCTTTCTGGCTGAAAGCTCTACAATTCTGCTTTGATACATTTCTTTTCATCTCCAGATGTGAGGTCAGGGCTTGACAGAAAACTCTTCGCTCAGAATTTAAAGTGATTTTTGTGGGGGTTATGATCTCTTGCGTAGGTACAAATAATGAGTTCCAGCTCTCTGCCAATATCAGAAAGTAACAAGCAGCTGCTATCACCAAAGTATAAAAAGTACAGCTACCGTATATTATGCAGCATGCAGCTTTACGGGAGAATAACAAGCAGCTGCCACCAAAGGTGTAAAACTTCTTGCTCCTGTATCTTAAAAGCAGAGCTGGCTGACAGGCAGGCGGAAGAGGATTTAAGGAGATGCCTTGGGGAGGTTCGGAGTGGTGGATGTTGTGGGGGGAGAAAGAAAGAAAGGATGGAGGAGGAATGTGAAGGATTGGCGGAAGCTTTGAAATGTGCCACGGCTACTTCTGGCATGTAGCAGAGGAGAGATGAGAGGGATCCCTCTTGCCAGGTGCTTCCATCCCGCTGTATCCAACCCGGCCAACATCTCAGCTGAGATGGGAGAATCAATGCAGCCGCCATGCGTAGACAGAGAGCCAAAGCTGTGTGTAGCTCACAGAGCTGTTTTCAAGGTAAAGAGACGGAGAAAATGAGGCGCAGATGGAGGACAGGAGGGACCAAGCCAGCGAAGGAAGAAGACAGAAAGAGTTAGAGTAAGGAGGAGGTAGATTAGGTTTACGGAAACAGGATGTGACAAGGTGAAACGGAGGCTTAGAGGACATCAGGAGATAGACAATAAGTAGAGTGGGCTGAAGCATACAGGTAGCAGTGAGTGGAGATTAAAGGAATATACTGAAGATGCATAATCCATGTGAACATAAAGTAATAGTAGAACCAAATCATGGACTTCATATCTCCTCAAAATCCTGCTAATTTATTTCTTTTTCTTAACATTTATATAAGATGAGCCGTGCTAATCGACGGACTAAACATTTGTGTCAAATAATAATTTAATATTGCACACTCTGTGGCCTCTAAAGCTGCCGCAGGCATGAATGAGAGACTGAGGTACAGTAGATGCGAAACTTGAAAGGAGAGTGAGAGTGGAGACTGAAGAGAAAGAAACAAGAGAAAAATACAAGAGGCAACGTAGATAGAGAAGCTTTGAGAGAATCCAGGTGACAAGGGCAAATCAAATGTGAGGAGGACTCTGTGAAAGCAGCTTTCAAAGGCTTTTAGAGCCCAGTAAGAGGTTGCAAGTGTCTCATACAGAGTGTAATCGTCTCCAAAGGGCAGCCACTGCTGTGTAATCAAAGTGCGATCAAACTCTTTGTTTTGCTTTTATAATTGTGTTTGTTCTGTTTGATCTAATTCAGCACTAATGTTTGAGTTAGTAAAAGTGCAGCACACAGTCTGTTTATTTGTCCTTGTGAAGTTCATTGTCGGAAAAGTTTCCCACTTGCCTTCTCTCTGAAGGAACATTTTGGCGTTTTGAAAATACACTTTGCTTTCTTACTGAGACGAGAAGTTTGACACCATATTTAATGTATGTAAATATGAAGCTACAGCGAGCAGCCGGTTAGCTTAGCTTAGCATAAAAACTGGGAACAGGGCTAATGAACTAACACGTTATACCTAATTTTTAAAATACGTATTTACATTGAAAGTGTAAAAATGAGGCTTTACTGGGTGTTATGTTTCAAACTGTTTCAGATTGTTTTGCCTTTAGACCTCCTTGTTTCCAGTCTTTATGCTAAGCTAACTAGCTGCTGTCAGTAGCTTCATATTTACCTACATTAGTGTGGTGTCAGTCTTCTCATCTAACTGTTTATTTCAGACTATTCCTACTGCAGTTATCTGCTGGCTAATTAGTCTAACGATAACCTTATCCGTCTTTCAGCTGGACTTCCGGACACCTCCTGGCTTCGACCGAACGCGCAACGCCGAGATCGGCAACAAGGACATCAAGTTCAAGCACCTGGAGGAGGCGTTCACCTCGGAGCACTGGCTGGTCAGGATCTACAAAGTCAAGAACCTGGACAACAGAGAGCCGCTGGACCACAAGCTTCGCAGTGTAGTGCCCAAGCAGAAGTACACGTCCAAAAAGGTACCAGTAAAGTTTGAAATGGGTTGTTCATTATTCAGTCTTACAGAGATTTATTGATGTTTTATAGTTGAAGAAAAAATACCAAAAAACAAGGAGAAACTTTTTTTTCATTGACTCGTTCATCATTGGTTATTGGTGAGAAACCCTTCTCAACTAGCAGCTGCCAGCAGCTTCACAGCTTGTTAAGCAGAAAGTTACTCCACCTTCACTGAACCGTTTGAACTGCTGCTAACTGCTGCCAGAAACACTGTTACACACATCAACTGTAAACTAACAGCTTATAAGAAAGAAGTATTTCTCCTGCTGCTCATTTGCTTGCTCTCTCTGTATATTCTAACTGTGCACCTTGCACACTTGTTACAGTGGATTTCTGTATTTATATGTATTTCTTGAGGTTGTCACGATTCCAGTTTTTCAAACTTTGATACAATATTAGTTTACTGTAAATACTTTGATTACTGTAAAAAGACAAAAAAACTTTCATTTAATAATGAAATAGATAATTTACATGATAATATATATAAAGTGTGTGAAGTATATTGAAGCTCTCTAAAACAATTTCTGTCAAACTAAATTTATCATATTCAGTTTTCAGTCATTAGATGTCACGAACAGATTAGGTTTGATTAGCCAGAAGTGATATGTAAGTCATTTAAATCCAATTAGATCCCATCAGTTCAAGATGAGTTCTTTTACTCGGATGGTTTGTCATGTGATTTCTTTATTTTCTGTCCAGACCGCCAAGAGGAAGCGAGGACACATCAAGAACAAGCTCGCCCTGAGGAAAGGCAAGAAGCTCCAAAAAAAATAATGATGACGACGATGACGATGAACTCTTCTAGGAAAACAAACAAATGCGAAGAAACCTCGAACAACCAATGAAGAAGAACACCGGGGCCGTCTGCCTGTCACTTGGTCTCAAGCGCTTCTCATTAGAGCGCCCCCGTGTGTTGAGGAAGTTGAAGTGTCATATCTGGCAAGCTCCAGAACTGTCCGTCTTATCCTGAGGATCTTTGTCTCGCTTATTTTCTCCTGTTTCCGTTCTTCTTCTGTTTTTTTTGTATGTTTGTTTGTTTTTTTACTTGAATGTGTGACGAGGCATAGAGCTGCTCGACTTGGTTCGGCGTTGATTTAATTTTTGTGGTACGTTAATTAACTGCTTATCAGTACGGGGATGATCTGGGGAGAGGAGGCGGAGGGGAAATGAGAGAAGACTAGGAACATTTGCACCAAAGACCCATCAACCTTGCTCCATGGCACATGTGAACTCATTACTGAGAGTGAGGAAGCGTAGGAGTGAAAGCTGAGGACTTGTTCCTGACACGTGTACAGAGGACAGTATGCGGTATGGAGGAACGCCACCGTCTAGGCACAGCCCACCTGTAATATTAACCTTTTTACCATCGTCATCTCCTCTACGTCTGCCTGGCTCCCCGACCTTCTTTTTCAACAAATTCTTTAGAGAAAAAAATTGGCATAATATGTAAATATGTTATGTAAAGAAAATGTCTAAAAGGATGATAATATATTGGATTATTGTGGTGATTTTTAAATATGCAGTTTTCGGTTCTCTCTTCGTTTCTTTATGTGATTGTTTTTGGGGTTTTTGTATGACAGCAAATAGAACAGTGAATGCAATAATTCTTGTACAGACAGGATTTTGTTGAAAGAATGAATGTGAATTTTTACAATGTTCTTCCCCCCCACGGCCCCCTCTTTTTCATAAATTGCATAGATTGTACATTTATGCTGCTAGGGTTTTAAAGACGGAAGCAAGCAACTGTGTGTAAAAAGTAGTGATAATAAATTAGGCCTCCCTCCCTGCAGAGGGAGCTCTCTAGTTCAGTGTGCAAAGCCTAGTGCCTCATCGCTGGTCATCATCGCCTCATTCATTTGTGACCGTCTCTACTTTGTCAGCGTTTTGTTTTTTGTTTTTTTTTGTTTCTGTTTTACGCAGTGGGTTGGGTGCTTCGACCAGACTGAGGCATTGGACATTTTCAGGGTGTCCGGAAACCGACTGAACTGTGAAGGGGGGTGGTTCATACACAGGCACTGAAACTAGAAAAACAACAGAGGTCAGGAAAGAGAAGAACTTCCACCGTTGTCTGACAGACTGGACTAACGACTATTATAAGGCTGCGACAGAGCTGTGTCCTAATCCCATACTGCATACAAGTCTGCGTCTCGCTGATTCACACTGTAACCGTTGTTTTCACATATGTCCGTAAGCATTAGGCTGCAACTGTGTTATTAATTATTTGTTTGGTCGATAAAATCAGTTTCTCAGAGCTCAGTGATCTATCATTTTTTTGTCTGACCAGAAGTAAAAACACCCAAAACATTCACTTCACAGTATTTAAAAAAAGAGAAATGTTGGAGTGGCTGAAACAAGCAAATGTTCAAAATCCTATCAACTAATCGATTAATTAACTTAACTTTCACCTCTGGAGTTAACAGCCACACCACAGATTTCATTAGTAAACACTGGGGATCATTTTATCTGCCGATAATTTTCTCATTGTAGTTGTTTTGCCTGTAAAATGTCATTAATTAAAGTTAAAATGTCAGGCAGTTCCCCAGAGCCCAGAGTCACCTCTTCAGATATTTTCCTCTGTCTGACCAAAAGCCCCCAAAATATTCAATTCACATCGACATAAAACAGAGAGAAGCAGCATGTTCACACTGAAGAAGTGTACTGGTGTGATAAACAGTGTAGTTGCAAGTTAGAGATTTTGTTCATGAAACAGATTTTTTTTTCTAAAAGTGAGGCTGGAGATCATGTTTAACTTTTGGTCACACAAATACTGGACCCTACATATCCCATGATGCACATAAATAATGTCTTACAGCACCCAATTCTGGCAAACGCTGACATCTTTCAAAGTGTGTGTAAGACACCGCCATGATAAAACACATCATAAATTGCTCCATGTGTGAAATCGGTGGAATGGCCCTTTAATTTTCCATCAATCGATTTAACCATTACGGCTCAAATGAGCCTTCAATGGTAGATCGATCTTTGAGTGTTTATGGAGACTGAATGTACTCCATGAAAAACTCATTCTTTACAACATTAGTCCGTCCTGTGAACGTTTTCATTTTTGTTCTTGATTAATCAGTTGATTCCATAAAATTTGGAAAATTGAAAAAGAAAAAAAATTACTTTTTAAATGGTTGATTTGTTTTTGTCAATTCACTTATCGATTAATCGCCTCGTTGTTCCGGCTGCAGTATTCAGTAAGGAGTTGGGCCGCAGCTCTTCTGAGCGGTTACCTTTGACTTGTTATTCAATGGGCACTGCACTGTTCTTTGTGTGTCTGCTTCTTGAGATGTCTGAACACTAGAGGAGTTTCTGTATGTGCATGCTTCAGTAACTTTTTTTTTTTTTTTTTATCCAGTAAGTGACACATGAAAAGACTAACACATCATTCAGATGGACTTTCTTTGTCACGTCTCACAGACAGTGACTTTGGTATCACCTGTTTCTTCTTTTCTTTTCCACTTTAAAAAAAAATGTCTGAATCACTTTGTTCTTCTTGCTTTGATCTCTCCGTGTCAGGCTTCAGACCTTTCGACACGACGCCACATTGTTATTCAGCCACACAACGCCTAAAACTGTGTCACTTCCTTTTGATTTCTCATTTGTCGAGAGAGGAGAGAGTTCAGACTAAGCCTTAATGTGATGTACAGTTTGTTGCCCTCTTTATGTTTTCAGTTTTCTTACACTTTGTGTCACTTGGGAGAGGCAGAACGGCTCCTTCCTTCCTCTGCTGAGTCTCCTCATTTCTTAGCTTAGTGCACCGTTTGTTTGGAATCCTTCCCTCGCCTTCAAAGTTTACATTTTTACATTCTTGTTCTGTTCAGCCATCTTTAAATATACACCTAAATCAAACATTTGTCTAAGTTGTTGTTATTGAAGTGTGCCCTCCCCCCTCTAAGACTTTATGAATTATACATTCAGTGTATTCATGTTTTAGAGCAGAAAGCCAACCACTTGATGGCAGCATTAGCCTTTGGATGAAGACATTAAGCTCCTGAATGCTCAGCAGTAAGACTGACTGAACTCTCACACCGGTGAGGATGGTTGGTGATGGGTTTAAGACGAACCTGCTCCTCCTCGAGCTGTGTTTAGGCTCAGCCGCTCATGCTGATGTGCTCATTTTGGCATTTTTGCAATTGCATTTATAGCACCAAATCATAACCTAGGATAGTCTAGACTGCAGTCTGTAATATTTGCAGAGAGCATGTCTGTACTCAGGATCATCATTATTCACATGCTAACTTTTAGCATGACCCATTTAGCATGTTAACCCACAGATGTTGCCATGTCTGTATGCTGATATGTTATGTAATGTTCAGCTTGTCACCATGTTGTCATGCAAATTTTCTTTGTGCATGTGTTGTTATTAGCATATTTGTTGGCATTAATCTTGAGCTGAGGTTGATGATGGGGATTTGGTCATTAGTTTTAGAGGTTTCCTTCTGGACAGCTGACTTCTTGGTGGCGGCGGTTTGTTTCTGCTGACGGCTTTGGATGAAAAGTCAAGAGTTCATCGTTTGGGCACTGGTGAAAGAGTCCATGAAACAGGACCTGCTGTGATGAATCACACCCTGCATTGGTCGTCTACCTGTGGAGAGAACAGTTCACGACGCAGGACATCACGACAAGACGTGTTTGATTTAAAAAAAAGGTAGAAGTTCTTTATTAATGAACAATCCCTCCATCATCCACAATCACCATCTACTTGAGTGAGTCTGGATATAAAAACAAAACTGCTTGTTGGTTTTATGTAAGGCGAGTGTCATGAACAGCAATGAACGGTGGTTTGCTGTAGGTGACGGGCTCTCTCGATGGGTTGCAGGGTTGTTCTCTATACTGTCAATGCACAGGCTACAAAGAGGCATCTGGTAAAATCACCCGGCTTCAAATACCGGTTGAAATTTTAAGTGAAGGAGCAACTGAAAGAGCAAGCAGTGAAGAGTCTGAACATTTCATGACAAATAAAATAACAAAAGGCCATGGTAAGTGAAGAACAACATGAAGTGAATATTAATTACTCTTTACTCTGCTCAGTTTAGACCTTGGCCACATTATCAAATATGGACTGGACAGTGTGACCTAATACATTTCCTTTTCTCTCCACCAGGCCGGATATCTCACTTCCCTGTGATTTGTTATTCTGGTAGCTGATCCTCTTCAGAGGCAACCTTCCAGCCCCCCTCCCTACCTCCCTTCCAGATGTGAGAACATGATTTTTTGTTTTCCACAAGTATCTTCATCCATATTCATCACCACGGGCAACCCGAGGAGGCACGAGCTGGGTGAGCAGCGGCTTCCTAATTTACACAAGTGCCATCTTAAGGGCACAGATAGACAAAAAAGAGAACCCAGGAGTGTTTTGTTTTTGGAAGAGAAAGTGGCTAATGACTGGAGTAGCTGAATAAGAGAGGTAGTAATGGAAATGTAAAAGGTTTTGGGATGCGGAGGCGTCTCACTCAATGGGTGAAATAGTGTAAATGGATCGACGGTAAAACACAGGAAGCATGTGTAGTAGCAACAGTACAAGATGGAAGTAGCATACTATTAAAATGTGCCCAAAATACATTCATAGTGCAGACCAAACAATCAGGACCTTTACTTTCTAGTAGCTCACTGTAATGTACTGTATAATAATATATACTAACACATAATCTAATGTAGTATAGTTCTTCATTTCATCTCTTGATTTAGACGTCATTTAAAATCTGCTCAGGTGTTCTTATTTTCCATAAAGCTCTTAGAGACCACCCTGATTGGTAAAAGCCATAGATATAAAATATTCCATTTATTTCTATGGTAAAAGTGCTCTTATAAACAACTCATTTACAGCTACAGTATGATGTGTTACAGGGAACTCATATCGACTCATTCTAACGCTGCTTCACAAACTAAAAGCTCTGAACCAAACATCGACAATGTCTGAGAACACATATTGATCATTTGAAAAAAGAAAAAAGCAAACACCAGTGGCAAACGTCATTACTGTGCGTGTGCAAAAAAGGCCTTGGCAAGGTGAAAAATAGAAATACTCTACTTTGAATAGTAATACTATTAACTGTATATAAAAATGTACTTTTGTCCCAGCAGAGCTCCAGCCACAGTTTTGGTTTGAACAGTGGAGATCCCTTTGGCACCTTGCTTGTTTCCTGTTTTTGTGTGTGTGTGTGTGTGTGTGTGTGTGTGTCACTTTGAGAGTCTCTAGCTCTGGTCTGAAGGTCTCTGGAGGTCTCTGCTCCTTTTATATTTGACTTCCTGACTTCTACCCCTCAGGTTGGAGAGGTAGAAGCTCAGTTACTGTCCACGAGAAGAGACTTCTGCTGTCAGGTGGACTTCCACAGCGGGTTGTTGTAGATCCAACCGTCTCCCTGCATGTGTGAGGAAGAAAAATGGATGATTTAGAAAGGAAAAAAAAAACTTTGATCATCTGAAGCAAACAAAAAGAAATCAGTTTACCCAAATGACCAAAAGTCGTACAAATTCAAGATATTTTACTCCATCCTAACACAACAGCATCGAGTACTGACTTCAGTAAGCTTATCTGTATTTTGCCTGAAGGAACCACAGACTACATCTGGTTCCTGGTGCTCTGGGGTCAGTTCTTTGTGTTGGCACAGACATTATTGGGTTGGTTTGCTGTGATGATGGCCAAACCAGCTCAGATAATACAGTAAGGGTTTGAATACTGGGAAAGAAACTCTTCTGGATGACATTCATAGTGTTGCACAAGTGACAAGTGAGTTGCATCAAGAATGGGGAGAGAAGAAGAAAAAAAACAGGTGAGAGACGGTCAAAGCCTCTTTATCCCTGTGTACAGTAGCTGGCCAAAGGTGGTGTGACCTGACTGTCAGAGTTACAGAAATTGTCTGACACAGTCACCTAATTCAATGTTGGAAATGTGTTCTGGGCTTCTGAAACTGTTCACAGAGCTGACAGCAGTTCTGAAGAAGCATACTGGACCTGGTTTTGATAAGTATTGTGTACAAAGCACAGATGATATCGAAGTTTTGAGAAGGGTTAAATTTACAGTTATTGATACGGTGGCCGAGCGGTGGCGAGTTGGAATGAAAATAAACTTTTTCTATGTGAGTTTTCCATCAATATGACCTGTATACAGACAAATACTAATCAATAATAAACTTGATTTACGTGAAATATTCTTTATCATGTTACATAATTTAGCATATACATTGTCAGAGCTGCTGCTTCTCTCACTCTGTGCTGCTTACCACAGTTTAAATCGCAGCACACTCTGCTGGATAAACTTTGCAGTGACACCAAAATGTTATGCTGACATGAGCCAACAGATTCACATCGTCAGACATCAGTCAAACTTGGGACGAATATTAAATAATGCCAGTTAATCTTCACAAAGAGACTAAATGTCTAAAGATTTAAGATAAAAAAAAATGTAAAATGTAAACTACAGTGTAAACTGTGTTTTTATTTTCAGTGTGAACATTCTCAAAATATGCACAGTTATGGTTTAATTACTTCATTCGGGTATTGGTTTCTCTGGATAATCCAGACTTTGTTGATCGGAAAAAGAAACACTTTGTAAAGAAGTAGTTTACAGATCTCACTGTGAACAGTTTTCATAGAGACTAAGCCAGAATAACAAGAACATTGTGTCTGGACAGAGATACTGTGTTTTCTTTTTTCATGTTATTTTTCAGCACTGTGAGCAGCACAAACAAAATCCCATTTACTGCAGAAATCTCAGACTGATATCTGAAAACCCGGGAACCAAACTGTGTCTGTGTACCACCAGAGGTGAGTGACAAAACGTTTCTTGTTGTCCTGCATCACTGAGTCACACACTCGATGCTCCACTCCGCAGTGAGCAGTCATCTAAAAAAAATGTAGACACTTTACATCGTTCTTCTCTTCGGGTTTAGCGTCACAAGTGTCATTTCTATCCAGCTGACACATTGTGTTGTGGTATTGTTAAAAGACAACGTTTTATTGGTGCAATAGATGAGAAGATTGGCTAGCTACAAGCTGAAGTGCAGTTTGAGGATCATATTCCTGAATCAGCACACCACTCTGCTGCCCATCCGTGTGTCACAGTATCTTTATCTCCCTCCTCTGTACCTCTTTAGTGAAGTATTTGGGTGTCCAGGGTTTGTTATCAGCTGCCCTCTGCTTCTCCTCCCCCCTCTGACGCTCCTCCAGCTTGTGTTTGTGCTCTGTGGCTTCGTCGATGTTCCCTTCTCTGAGAGACTTGGTCACATATTGCCATAACCGCCTACAAGTGCAGGTAAAACACACAAGAATGAAGTTTAGAAGCAATTCTCTGACATCTGGAGCTCTAACTAATTAGAAAATTGCATGAAATCAGTGTTGACGAGTTCTCCACCTGGACTCTGTCCTCCCCTGTCTATCCACCGGCCGCAGCTTCTTCCTGGTGACTGGGAGCTTGGCCGTGTCGATCACTTTGGTTTCCCCGCTGCTGTAGGTGAACTCGAGCGTGCCGTTCCACTCGCCCTGCGCTTTGCACACGATGGTGTTGGTCGGGTTGTGTTTGACTTCGGCCGTCACTCTGAGATGTCAAACAGATTGTTGTGAACGTTTATACCTGCATATTGTGAACTTTATTTGAACATAATTATTGCCCGTCTCCTCCAAAAGGCTTTGCAGGAAACAGAATTATTTCACAGATTTTGTTCAGTGGCAACATTTTAGGCATGAGGCGGATGGTGGGTGTACGAACTTTGGTTTATTGAAGTTAGTACTAATATAGAAACATAATTTCTACATGACAGGGTTTCATTTTAGTTATTCTAATAACATGTATTGACATTTGTTTGTTTTGAAATTGAGAACCAAAATTTGGTGGTGCAAATTTTGTAACCTTAATATTTGAAATTTGAGGCTTTGATAGACATTTTTACTCTTTTACCCAGGAAGAAGTCAGGAAGTGTGCAGCCGCTCAGCTGAGTTTGAGTGTTTTAGCTGCAGATGGAGGAAAAGGCAAAAGGTTGATGGAATATTTGTGAATGTATGTTAGTGTGTTTGTGTTGAACTGAAATTATTGAAAATATTTTGTGTTTAATTGTCAATGATGACAAAAGCAACCGAACGTTATGTGTGGTAAAACTTACAAACATGAAGACACTTAAATGGAATTTAAAAAACTGGGTGAATAAAGTATTTCTAGACTGTTTTAATGCAGCTGCTGTCAGAGAGCAGCCTTTATCACAGGAGCTCCAGATCTGCCTGATATACGACGAATAAATGGCCAACACCCGTCACATTTATTATCCTAATCATAGTGTCCCAGCAGACAATTTTATGAATGAAAGTAAACAAAAAAGACGAAGCTGCCCGTGATGTTTGCTGTCAAAGTGAGAATGGAGTGTATAGAAAGTGAGAACCCCTCACCTGTGCACCTTCCCTCCATAGAAAGGCTTAGTGTGAAAGGTGACGGTGGCAGAGTAGCCGCTCTTGACACAGTTGATGGAGACTTTTCCTCCCAGCTCCACCCAGGGCACGGTGAGGATGGAGCGGGCGTAGGCACAGGGCAATGTGAAGACATACTCCTCGTCGTGCTCCAGGAGACAGAGGACTCCTGAGAGGAAGAGAAGAGGGGGAAATGCATGATGGGAACACAAACGGATTAAAATAATCTTCTCGTGTTAGGAATGAAGATATTTTTTGAGTGCTGACATCCAGAACTCAAAATAACTCAAATGAGATTTGGTAACAATTCGCTGCTCATTCAAAAGTTGAAATCAGCTGACTTCCCTGCACACTGCCTCTCTTTGTCTGCACGTATAAGCAAATCTATGGGCCTGACATGTGGCATGCTTTCACACATGTGCTTGTAAAACAGCAGACAGTGTAGAGATAAGAGCAATAGGCACAGAGAGAAGATATTCTATATATACATAAAATTAAATGTAACTAATAGACTACACACTTTACAGCAGCAGCAGTCTGAAAACCTTTAAGTAATGTTGTAATTACAGTGTTGAATGTGACTGCAGGCAGCTATAATTGTTTTCTATTACACATAATGCATAATATTCAGCACAATGAACACCTACTGTGAAGAAGTTTATATAAAGCAGCTCATTTCTCCTTTAAGCACTTTGTGTTTGCGTCTCGAGTCCAGGGAGACCCACAAGAGAGGCCATTATACTTAAAGCTCATCATCCACACTCACCATATATGTAACCCATCATCATCTGCGTCATTCAGTCCGTGCATAACCAGATTTATTTGGCTGTAAACAACACCTGCCTGTCACATGTCCATGAATGGCTTTCTGTTCTTATACCACAATCACATGCTCACACAAGCTCATTTGTGCAGCCATGTTTAAAATGCCGGCAGGGGTAAACTCCATGTGCCACCATTGTGGTCAGAGAGGGTCGACATAGTGAGGGATAAACTGATTTTCCAGTCGCAGCGATGGATGGCCTTCAGCCATCATGTGATTGTGAATAGCTTTCAGTTTGTTCTCATGTTTAGAGATTAGCACAGATGATGAATGGCAGGTCACTCTGTAAGCCTAAACACATGATGGACAAAGTATCCAGATAGTTCACTTAAAGACGCCTTTCGCTAAGATGTCCTGCATTCAGAGAGTAAAATGTAAAGTAATGTTTTACTTTAATCATCAAACATATTTATTATGCATAATAGTTTTAGACATATTTTATCTAAACTTCAAGAAATAAATCTGTTTAAAGACTTTAGGAGCTTGAAATAATTTAAGTTATTGACGTGTAGCTGAATCTGCACATTTTTTTTTAACAGTTGGGTATAATGTCCCTGCCTGATAAGACCTTTTCCTTCCTCAGGACAGTGTCGACATACATAAGTAAACATCTCTCTCCTTCTAATGTTCTGAAGTCTGATCAGCCACAATAACTAAAAACAATTGTGTGTGACTATAATCTATAATAGTAAATAGACTGTAGTTATATAGTGCCTTTCTAGTCTTCTGACCACTCAAGCTACTTTTCACCCATTCACACACACATTCATACAATGATGGCACTGGCTGCCATGCAAGGTGCCATCATTTTTTGCAGAGTTAATGAGCTTAAAATCGAACCAACAATCATTAGTGGACAACCCGCTCTGCTTCATGAGCAGCATATTTAATATGTTTATCATCTGTTTTGTATGTAAAATCAAAGTAATTAGCAGCTATAGCTGACAAATAAATGAAGTGAAATAAAAATCCTTTTTAAACGGTTCAAATGTCCAACATTCTCATTTAGAGTTAACTTAAAGACTGATATGGCTCTCACATCTGTATGATAAATGAAGCTACCACTAGCAGAAAGCTAACAGCTCAGCACCAAGCACCAACTTCTGTGATTGGGAAATAAAGCCAATGCACAAGTGCTGAAAACTGTATTTCTTCAAACGGCCACTTAAGACAGGCTCCAGAAGTCAGTGTCCATAAGTGTCTATATTAAAATGTTTGCAGCAGAAATAAACATGTTTACAGTACATTTCAAAACGATTTCCATCTCGATAGCTGATTTTTCCATTCATGACAACTGTACTGAGGATGATTTTTTCTTTAACCTCACCTATTCATCTGATATTAAGACACAAAGTTGTGCATAATTAACAGCTCGGTCCCTTTGATTGACAGGTAGATGCCATTACAGATGGCTGATAAGAGCATCCAGGTGTTAGGCCTACTTTAGATCAGATGATCCACGTCTTTGCAGATATTTAGATAAGCCAGGAGGCAGAAGAAGCAGTACATTCAACATGGCGACGGTCAGCTCTGCATATTTTGAGCTTCAAAACGGTGCTTCGGTCAACACAGAGAATGGAAAGAGGGGGAACCAGCTAGCCTGGCTCCGTTCAAAGATAACAAATCTACCTCTCAACATCTCTAAAGATCACTAATTAACACATTGTATCTATATTTAACCCCTACAGAAAAAGTGTGAAACCGACAATTGGTAATGATCAACAAGTATTTCTTGATCATTACCAGTCACCAGGCAACCAGCAGGGACTCCAGGAAGTACGTAGTTTCAGTGCCACATCAAAGTCTGACCACGGCAAGGGGCCCACGGCAGCCGAGTCTGGATTTTCCTTCAAAGCAGTGGTCGTTGTTAATAATGTTATGTTAATATTTGCATGCTGCATTTAAAAAAAAATCTAGTTTCAAGATACAGTAAGGTTTGTGATGGACTGTTTCTAATGAGCTGTACCTGATTTGTAACATCAAAACATCCATGAAGGTCACAAATTCTGACACAGGCCATCAGAAATGTGACTCAACTGTACCTGAAAATAAAAATATACAGTATGACACAGAACTGTCAGAAGTGTGCTGCTGTTCCTTATCTCATGTTGTGAGTTTGAGTTTTTTAATATTAGAGACGGAGGAAAAAGCATTGACGTCACTAAGGCTGATCTCAGCGACCACTCATCACAATGTCACACAGCTCAAATCCAAATCCAGCTCGGCATGTACGCAAAACCTGCTCAGGCTGCATCAGCTGCTGTACCTGCTGTTTCCTCTTGCTGTGACTCACTGCCAATCAAGTCATGTCTGAGCCATTCATAAAAAATACAATAAGAAAAGCTCTCAGGAAAGCAGACATTGCAAAAAGAAAAATTTCAGTCAATACATCCTGTGGTGACGGTCACTATGTTCTCTGACGGCAGCATCATTGTCCGCACATGATGATGAACTGCTGCGTCATAACCTGCGGACAGGTCAACAGAGCTACAGAGAAATCAGCTCATGGATCCAGATTCAGTCGATTGGGCTCAAGGACTTCCTGTGGCTGCGTTAGGGTGACTCGTCTCAAACAGTCTACTGTACATGTTGTAATGGTGCTGACTGAGAGGACTGGCTTATTGATTGCCATGGGAGAGGTCTCATACTCTTTCATACAGGACAGGTCACTGTGACGGTCCTACAAAGTGAGACATTTGCCAAAATAAAATTTAAAAAAATGCTATTTTCATAGATATTTAGTTTGTCCTTTTTTTAGTTCGACCTTCTAAAAAACTTAAAGTACATCTCAGCGTTCTTGTTTAATGTTTGTCAGCAATGTTTCAACCCAAAGGTAATTTTTGGAGCTGTAGTTTGTTGTATGGTTCAGCAAATATCACAAACTGTGAACAAAGACTGTATAAAACATGGATGTGGTTGCCATGACGTCAACCATAGGTTTCTAAGGAGCCATAGTAAAGCTCAGTTGAATTGCTCCAGCTATCACCGTGTTGTCAGTCCTGCCCACGCCCTTAATTCTGCATAACTTTAAGCCTTAATATAATTTGAACAGTTGAGTTAAATAGAAATTCACCCTCAGCACAGTTGTCATGAACGGGGAAATTAGCTACAGAGACCAAAACTGTTTAACCAGGCTGTAAACATGTTTATTTCTGCTGTGAAGTTGGATATTTTAGCATGGGGGCTTATGGAGACTGATTTGACTATTGTTGTGCTCTGGCTCACCTTCTCCCACCATGGACACTCCTATAGACATTCCCATGAACTTGCTCTTGGTCCACACATGGGCGTTGACGCACATCCTCCTCTCCCGGCACTCACAGTAAAACCCTGACACTGGTGGATGGTGGGACACCTGCTCGGCCACAAATCGGACTCTGTAGCAGCCTCCCGGTGAATCATCACCCTGCTGTGTGTTGTTGGGACCCCTGCCTGGCTCCCAAGAAGACCCCTGGTTCGATCTGACCAAAAGTTTGACTTTTTCCCGAGGCACTTCCCAGGAACAGTGGAAGGTCTCCCCGAGCACGGGGTTGTAGGGCTTTTTGGCCACGGCACCTTTCCTCCCCTCGTGGAAGGCGGTCAGGTAGTACTCGACAAAGCGGACTATTCTGTCCTCAGCTGTGGCCCCAGCTGTGATTGACAGGAACATGTCGGGGTGGGCCATGAAGTTGGCATACATCTCCAGCAGTGATCGTTTTTCCAAAATGAAGGTAGGCAGCACCACCTGGAAAAAACGAAATGTCCTGAAGTTCAAATTTATTTAAGTTTATTTTAAACTAAAAAAACACAATTCATGACACAATCTTTGTTCTCATGAGTCTTATGTAATTTGAAAAATTTTAAGTTTTGGTGCCTTACCCGTGTAAGGTCCATGCCCAGTTTGAGCTGGGAGAGTAGGTGGAGAATGATGCTCCGCTGGTCGTCTAGGACACCCAGGTCCTCCTCATCGTTATCTTCCGTATCTGTCACCTCTTCAGTGGCGCTGATGTCTTCAAGCCCTGTGTGGTGCTATGAAAACAAGAAAAGAGAACCTTTGAATGATTTTCTTGTTTTCAATATTAATGAAAACAGAGTATACAGGAAAAAATGTGAAAGTTTTGCTGGAAACAGATTCATGTTTTGGAGATTCTGATACAACAATAGCATCATGATAACAATTCTGCACCATTTAACCACTGTGACATGAACGATTTAACCAATCCAATAAGATATTAAATGCAAAAATTACCAGATAAAACACCTGACCCTGAGGATTCTCAAAATAAATCTGAGGGCGATTAAAGGATGAGGTTGGCGTTATTCTGTAGTTTTCGTGTTGTCAAATAATCCCATGAAAAGACCAAAAGCAATGTTATATATTAAGTTAAACGGTCTCTCAATACTTTTCGACTCCTCTACTTCCCCAACACACATTTAATGCTGATAGGATTAATTCATTGCTGTTTTTTGTGTCTTTTGAGAGACTTGTTGACAATCATAGAATAAAAGATTTCAACTGTCAATACCAACGATAAGATCACACAACCATTCAGACTCATGTGAGACCTGTCTACAAAGGCAACCTATCAATACCAAAGCATACAACCTCATTTACTTTTGCACACTGCAGCCCATTAACACTCCATTCAGCCATATCGTCCCGCCTTTCAAGCCACTCTTTGTTTTATGTAGGCAATAGGAACACTACATTTCTTATGATTACCCTGAGTGTTTCCTGTTCTTTTCTAACAGCCTTCAGCACGGACCCTCACAATGCCCTCATGGGCATATGGATGCACTGGTCAAAGCAGACAGAAGTTATGTCCCTTCATTTGTGTTCCAGTATTCAACTGGAAACTGATCTAGTTGAGGTTAAAGAAGAGCTGATGCTTTGGATATCTCCTGCAGTAACTTGGGGCAGGAAGGAAGAAAAAAAAAAAAAACAAGAAAGAAGCTGATGTATAATGCAGAAAGTGCTCTCGAGCCTGTGGGCAACAACAGCTCTCTGCACACCCCCTCCGCCCTGCTGCTCTTTATCCTCCATTTCTATCTGTGTCTCTGTGCAATAACATTCAACGCATATGTGTCCTTTTCCCAGCTGGTATAGGTCTCATTTTAGCCCTGGAAAATACACAAGAATACTGAGGGAATGTGAACTCAAAGTCCTGGCAGCATAATTGCATGCTCCTGCAGAACAGGGGGGGACGATGAGAAAAAAAAAAGAGAGAGATTTCCAGGACCAGAGTGCCTGCCTGTCACCTGAATATTTCATTCCCTGTATGCATGCCAAAAGCTCCACACATCCACTCACACTTTAACTCCACACTGAGCACACACTCTGCACCAAAACATTTTGCACAAAAGACACACACACACACATATGCACACATGCATGCATGAGAGGGCATGCTTGAACACACAAGTACAGGAGTCCCTGGAGCTGGTTGGCTCTCGGAGCAGAGTGATATATATAGAAGTGAAAAGGAAAAGAGGAGGTACTGGAGGGGGAGGAGGTCTGTTATGATTCCAGTAGTTCTAACTAATTAAAGAGGCTCTTGACAGCAGCAGGAAATTACTGCTGAGGAGGTCAGAGCATCTCTGCGGAAGCCCTTGAGTGGATATATTGGTGGACTTAGTGCTTGTCATTAGCAAAGACTTTCTAATGCAGTTTAACTTGTCCAGAAGTAGCTAATAATGTGTGTCGAATAATAAATAGTACAGAGTGTTTGGATTTATGATTTAACAGTATGAGGAGTAGCACAGAGGGACTATAAAATCTTTTGTTTTTGACATTATCTTGTAGTATATCTCTCAAACCATCTTCAACATCATTCTGTATGCTTGTATGTATCAAATATTTAACCATTTTACCACCCACTGCCCTGCCTGCAGCATGCTAGCACAGGTAAGTAAAAACTGCTAGTTAAATAACACATTAACATGTTTCAGCAGACAGACCTCTAGTTTGGGTCAGTGTTGTCAAAAAATGTCTTAACATTAAAATAAGGGTGTTAAAGGGTTAGCTAATGGCTAAACTCTCTACATTTGGTGGATACAGTTATGGATACATGGTTTTGATACCATACCAATTGATACCACCAATTAATAAGCCTCCCTTTATAAAGACTAAATATTTCCACTAAAGATTAATAAATGATATGGTAATCTTTTATAGATCACTTATAAGTCATTTATGAGAATAACATTTATGTTTCAGTTAGTGAGAACCACCTCTTAATGTGTTTGGACCTCTCACTTGAACCAAAATCAATTTATTAACAGTTCATTAACATTTACAACTGAAGACTTGGTGGTTAATTAGAAAGTGATAAACCCATGAGCACAGACATTTATATTCAGATCGTTTACTGAAGTAAAAGTAGCACATGATGTGTAAAAATCCTTAAACCTGCAGTAATAATTTATTGGACACATAATAAGCCATCAGAATGTATTGATCTATATTTGTAATATTAATCTGAATCCAAAAATAAATCTAAAATAAATGAGAGTCAAAAGCATAATATTTGCCCTGTAGTGGAGTACAAGTTAAGTCAGCATTAGAAATACTCAATAAAGTCAAATTAGCTCAAGATTGCATTTAAGTGCAGTACTTGAGTAAACATACTTACATTCCATGACTGTATTTAAAGGTGCATTATCACTGAACTGATAAACAGCAGCTAGGGAGCTATTTAATAAGTTGGCAATTCAAACGATCTAGAAAACATTAGTAAATATTTATTAATCATTAATAAGTTACATCTCTTGATTAATGGTGCTTTATTGGAAAAGTTAATTTAATAACCTCAGTTAGACATCTTATCCATGAGAAGAAGAACAGGTGTTTCCATTTCAAACCAATTTCAGTAACTGAAGTGCTGTTCTGTTCATTTAAATGTTTACCAGCTGAGTGAGCCCTGCTGGCTGGTTTGTTCTATAATTTATGGACAAAGACTCTCTGTGTTGGAGGAAAACTACGCTTCCCAGTTTGGATAAATGATGTTTACTGCTAAAATGCTACCCAGTGCACGCTGAGTAACCCCTGAGGCTGCAACCTCAATATTCACCCCCCCCCACCTCTATCCAAAACAGATGTAAAAGACAAACTGTGCACCATGCAGGGACACATGTACAAACACTCACGCTGCACTGCTGTGTAGCTACAGGCTTGACCTGCATAAAGCTGGATCTCATCTCCAAAAAAGAAAATGTGAAATGGCCTCAGGTAAACACAAGCAACAATAAAATCCACCCAGGAGAAGTTAAAGCTTCTTGCTCCACAAACAGGATAGTCCCTGCACAAGGCTCCAGTCACTGTAAAATCCAATTAAAGACTTTGTACTCTCAACGGAAAAGCTGTCAAAAACAGTTTTTTCGTTGTTGTTGTTGAAAGCTTTACAGCTCTGATATGCACCGCAGACAAAAAACAAACACTCCTCTTCTGCAACTGAATCTGCTGACTGAGTGAGCAGCCTTCTTAAAGGAGTCCTGGGTCTTGTTAGAGAGACGCACAATGTGGCTGAGTTAAGGTGGTGAAGCTGCTGTGCTGTGCGTGACTTGCAGAGAGTCTCTCTCCTCTCTGCCCACCACCCACTCTGAAAAACAGGGGAGGAGGAGGGAGGAGAAAGAGGGAGAAAAAAAAGAAAGCACAGGGAAAGTCCCAGTGACGTTTCCCACTGCAACCTCCCGTCATCCCTCTTGCGTGTTTCCCTACATCTCTTTCCATTTTTACCTCCTCCTCCCTTCCTGTCCTCCTCCGACATGGCTTCCCCGCCTTTATCTACACCTCCACCTTTCCTGCTTGTATATATGTGGTAGCGGTGTGTATATCGGCTTGGTTAATTACCACTGGTGTGGCAGTTCTGCAAACCTACAGCAGTCACCTCCTTCTGGGGGAACTCATGGGTGGCTGTCTGACTGTCCTAGATCAAATTTTTTTCCTCTTCAATCTCAAACTCTGCGTTTCTGTCTCTCGGTACAGTAACTGTCTTCTCCTCTAAATTCGTTCCAGCCTGACAGTCTTCCTTTTAATTGACTCCAATCTCATGTTTGATTCATTCTTCCTCTCTCTTCCTCCGCCCTCGAGCTGTCATCTCTGTCATTGTTTCTCCCCCATTCACCCTCCCTTCCCTCATCTCCTCATTCATGCCAACATCCGCTATTCTGTTTCATCACCATCGTCCTCCTTATCTGTCTCCTCATCCATTCACATGGTGCCTCCCCACCTTCCTGTTCTCTTTTCCCCTCTCCCTCGGTTTCTTCCTGCATCTCTCTCTGCATCTATCCCTTACGAGTCATCAGGGGAGTGCGTGGGCGTCTGCAGAAGGCTTACATAGACCAAGTCTGCTCGTGCTCCCACTTCAGAGACTGCTCTTCCTTCTCGGTTTGAACAGACTAAACTTTGAGGGACTCTGACCCCCCTTCACCAGTTGTCCTGTTCATCCCATGTTTGTTTTTTGGAGGGGGTAGTGTGGAGTGTATAAGGCTCAACTCCTGAACCTCTTGCTATGAAATCATTCCCTGATAGAAGTGCCCTATTTCTTCTTTCTTTCTAGCTCTACCTTTGAAGTGTCTGTGTGAGAGTAAAAAGGATTTCTCCTCCTCCTGCTCCTTTGGGCATAGTCAACAGAGAAAAAGTCAAATGGTAACCTGTATTATTAGTCATCATCAGCACCAGGGAGGAGGATCAGGGCTTTATTGTGCAAATTACATTTTTTTATCTTCACTCATTTCAAAACTAGATTTTAATTAGTTGGATGTGTTTCCACCTGCTTAGTTGTTAAACTTCACCCTGACCCTGAAGTCTTCAGGGACCAGTATGTGTCTTGCTTGTCAGATGGTTGAATAGCTCCGGAAACTCCAAAAACAAAACAACAATTAATAAATGTTATGTTTTCTTTGCTCTCTCGTTAACTGACATCTGAACTTTGCATGTATTGTGTGCCATATACAAACAGTACACACTAATAATTAGCATGTATTATAGTGTATAGCCATACTTCATTCCTGTCTGCTTTTTAAAGCCAGCGACATAACTTTGTTTTAACGTCAGGAAATGTAGCAACAAATGTCCAGTGCCACCCAGTGCTCCTCAAGGAGTCAGTATGCTTCTTCAGACCTACTTGTCAGAAGGTTCAATAGCTTCGAAAACCCTCTCTCCCCACATCTTTCTGACACCCACAATCACACCTACTTACAATCACATCTTTTTTCAGTGTTGACACAAAACCTTCTGTTACACTCCACGTGAACAGCTGAGTGAAACACCATGAATTACTTCCAGATGAGACTGTCTGAAAATGTTTGCTATTGTCCGCATATTTAAATGTCCTTCCATCTGATCAAGTGTGCTCTGACCTTTTCTGAACTAGTGCTATTACATGTACAATATGTTCAGAAGTGATGACAAGTGTTTGAGGGGTGATGGAGCGCCAGCAGATGAAGAGATTGAAAGAGGCTCATGCAAGCTTTTGAATAATTTCATAAAAAAATGATATCTTGCTTAGTGAACAAGCTCAAAGTGCTTAGTGTTTTAACAGTGGAGAGTCACCAACTACACTACATGCAGGATTACAGCGTAGATTGAACGGCCACTCTGTCGTTAACAGTAAATATTTTTTGTTACCATGGGCAAATTAATGATTTGTTTTGATTTATAATTTAGTAAATGAGCTTAATACAAATGATGGCATCTTTATAGCTTGTTTTGTCTGACCAACAGTCCAAAATCTAGAGTTACAGTATTCTATTTACAGTGATATACTGTAAAAAATTGTTGTCAAATATTTTTACACAATAGAATTTACTAGATGCTGTTTAAAGCATATTTTTATTGATATTGCTTCTTATACTACTAAGCCTACAAACAATAAACTATTATATTTTATATTTTTGCAGCCTTGACAGGAAGTGATATTTTGTTTTGCCCATTCGTATTTTTACTCTTTCACAATAAGGTGAAGGGAAAGCATCATAAATGCATCAGAGGTATGGAGCGTCTGTCTTTCCGTAATAACAGGACTGGACCCCGCCACTTTCTGTACACCATTACACTGCTACTAAAGTATTTGTGTGCCGCCTGTTAGCCTCTGACCTCTCTCTTATCAACACAGCATTTTCACTGTCAGGTCTGTAGCTCACTGGATGTGTTTTGTTTCAGAGTACACCCTCAGGCAGTCATGTCTCTTTGTGTAACTCTAACAATCAGAACTTGTTCAAAATCACTTAAAAACACCTCCTGCCAAGTTTGACATTTAGTCATTACATAATCACTGTCTGTGCGCTTTATACTTATCCTTTATTTGAATTAGAATAAATTGCTGGTTTCACAACCGTTATAATAACCGTGTCCACTTCCTCTGTTAAATGTCAGGTATATTTTGAATGTCAACTTCCAGGGAGATACTGAAAAGCTTCTGAGGGCTTTCAGTGTGAGTCCCGTTTGACTTTATCTCAAAGCTACGGTTATTTTTACCTTGAAAGGAAGCTTTAAAGCTCACTTTAGGCAAGGTTACGTTACTTAAAAAGCAACATTTAGCAAGTGAATAGAGTTTTATTCACCCCGCTAAAACTGAAAATTCATTAGCAGCTTTAAAGGCATTTAAACAGCAACAGATGTCTGAACAGACTGTGCTGCATTTATTGCTCTTAATTTAGGACATCAGTGTCTAAAAATATGTGTGCACAGAAGGACCGCACAGACACTACAGTGAGCAAATGATTAACAGTAGGTTGTAAAGCTATTTGAGCATTTTGTGCTAAGAGGTTGTATTGTAAAACAACAGAGATGAATCACCCCAGGGTTTCTGCATATACTGTATCTATAAAAACACAGAGTTAAAGGACCAATGTGTAGGATTTAGTGCCATCTAATGGTGTAGTTGGTGACTGTGTCTGCCTCGCCTCACCCCCTAGTTGTAAATGTGAAAGAAAAACTACAGCGGCCATAAAAAACACAAAAACCCCGTATTTAGAGTGTTTGGTTTGTCCGTTTTGGGCTATTGTATAAATACGGCAGCACCCTAAATCTGACACAATGGACCTTTTAAAGTAAACCTGTGAACTGAAGTCTTTTCTCAGGTACTAAAAACAGAAGACACAATGCATGAAAAAGAAAAAGAGGTTGGAAGTGGCCCAGGTGCGACACACAGCACAGCACTGCCACAAATAAAGCACCAAAGAAATGTACCACCTGAATGCTTATGAATGAAGAAGCAAATCAACACTGTGCCAGAATCTAACCTCCCAAGAGTCTCCCACTTCTTCAAAAAAAAAAAATGAGGCAAGTGGAGTTGAGATGTTGAGTTTCAGTGCCTCATGTATAAATTATAATGAGCAGATTCATCAGAACAGCATCTAATGAGAGGATGTAAAATACAGCGGGTGCAGGCATAGTGGGTACAGTCCTGCCTCACACACACTCACACACACACACATCCTTAAAAGGAGCTGTGCACCATTAGACTTGGTGGTGAGTCATCCTGAGGCCAGTGTAATTTAACATTAGAACATAGCTACATTTTGGGACACTCAGCCTAAAACAATAGGACAGTGCTGTTGTTGTCAGGGGTCAAACCTTTGTTATATTAACACATTGCAGGTAAACTTAAAGCCTTTTGTTGGTAACTCCCTCCCTCTTACTCGGCTCCGGTTCTGGCACGACACTGGCTCTACTCCCCATCAGCATTCCCCCGCGTCCATGGCCGGAAAACTTCTAGGTGGTCCAAAATGCCTGTGGTACAACACTCCCTTTGTGCCATGAGCTCACAGTCCAGGCAACCGGGCTAACAAACTGAGCTAACATTAGCTTACAGCAGCTACAGTTCCCTTATTTCAGCAGATTGCTTTACTGTCCTCCCAGAAAACATGATCCAGTTTCAACAAAATGAGTGAAATAGTTGGTGGTGTACGTAAGTACTTAAGTAAGCATTACGTACTTCTTGTGGAGCACAAAGTTACATAGTGCAGAAACAGACATACGGGGGCACAGTGTTGGAATGACAGACACACCTGATTACAAGTGAATGTAGCATGGAAATGATCTCAGATCTGTTATTTTATGATAGAAAATATGCATAATGTTGCTTTACACTGGCTAATTAACCCTACATAAGCAGCACAATAAAGTACATCTGTTTTCATTTTCTCAGCTTTTGTTTGCAGCCTGAATAATTAAGATATATCAAGTAATGCTGACAAACAGCAGACGTATGGTCTATAGACTAATCTGTAGAATACCTGGTAATCACTGGAGATATACTGAGACACTGCAGTGTTTAATCAGAGTTAATGGCTCTGCAGAAGTGTTCTTCCTCTGACATGAAGATTAAAGCAACAAAGACTGTAGTTTTACGAGCAGTGCAATAACACCTTGTTCAGAGTGTTGCACAGATTGTTAATCCAGCAGGTTTAGCATTAAGTGTCTCAGTGTCATTGCTTTTGTTTACTGGCAGAGATCAATGCAGGAGTGAGGATCACTCCATTGAGCTGATTATCTGCCTTAAAGCAGAGAGCTAAAATCATTTTTTAAGCAAACAGGGCACTGATTCATAGGTCCCAGAATGGGTTAATGTTGTTAGTCTTATAGTCATTATGATAGTAAATTAAAACATGCAAGGTAAAGACATCAGCTCAGGCTCTGGGATCAAGTAATGCCATTTTCCATTATTTTCTGACTTTTTATAGACCAAAAAAACTAATGAATTAATCAAGAACAATAAATTATTGCTTTGAAAATCATCAATTAGTTTTAATTTAACAGTGAAGTTTGTAATGTCTCCAATAGAAGTGCAGAGAGAGACAAAGGAGAAAGCATTTTCCATCAGGCAGATGTTATTTTTAAGTAAATCTAGAGTTCAATAAGAGTGTGGAGAAGAGAGCAGACAGTGAGTCATGGGGTGATATTATCCACGCTGAACTGAGACCTGAGAACACGCAGCTCTTTATTTGATGCTTTCACCCTGGGATGGACAATACCTTTATACTGGCAATGAGACTTGAAGCAACATCACGTGAACATGTTTCGTTTCATTGACTAACTGTGGTTCGTAGGATTGGAAGCAAAATCCTATTGATTGAGCTCAGATAAACATTTAAGTTTATGATTTGATTGCAGGTTGCAAGTTGAACTTGCACACTGACCTACACAGATAACATAAGACACTGATGTTATTGCTGCTGTTAAAGTATTACAATTCATCTTGTGTAAATCTCCCTCTAACAGTGCAACACACTGACTCTCATACAGAAGAGGAGCTGCAAAACACAGGACTGTGCTGCCCTCTGCTGGAATAAAGAAACAATAAATAACTCAGAGATTGAGTTTTTAGCTCAAAACGCACAAAATGACATCAGAGAAAGGAAATTTAGCAGAAACAGTCACTCAGAAGAAGAGTTCCTCTCGACTCTGCCTTTCTTTGCTAATGCAGACCTGATTGAAGGTCTGTCATTAACTTTCTGTTCTCCAGCAGCAGCTTATAAATGCTGTAACTGAACAGACAAAGTCTAATATGTGGCAAGGAAGTGCACGGGTGCTGTTGCAAATGCATTAACCTGATTTGTGCAAGCACTAGCAATTTTTCCTCAATTTTCCCACAGTCACGCACTGGCCCTGTGCTTCTTCATGTTGGCTGCATACCGAATATCAAACGCCACTGTGGTGTTAAATAATTCAAACAGCAAACCTTTATTATTCTGGGGTAATGTATTTTCCTCCTTGCACGGAAGACTACTCCCAACATTACAGGGAAAATTGTAAACTGGCTAAGGACCAAGATGAGAAATTGAAGATTACATCAAGAACTGACCTTGAGCAGTACTGGAAGTGGAAATTTTGACCATCATTTAAAGTGAGATGACATCCGACTCACAAATACTGAAATTTCATTAAAATCATTAATAATGCAGGTACCATTCATGTATCCAGTGTTGGTTGCATGCTAAAATATCAAATGCCAACCCTCCTGAATCAGTGACCCAAAGCATTTTCCAGTTAACTCTATCTGCACTTTGTTTCCCTACCACAAGATGGCAAAATAACCACCTCACCAGATCCACCTTTACTGTGTGAAATGATCCCCATTAGATAAGTTATTACACCCCCAGTCTCATTATTTAAACTTCACCTTTAGTGTGCAGAGGTGTAAGACAATCAAGTCAAGAATAATCTCTCAACTCATCCTCAACCTTCCCATCTCCTTCATGCCAAGACAAAACTTTCAATCAATCTGGACTGGACAAGGAATAATCAGATGGATGATGGTGCTGAATCTCATTAAAAGATGAATAAATGTCAGTGTCAAGCTGGACTAATGCGCCATGGCAGTCTGTACTGCATCTCCTCCGTTTCTCTGCCGTTCTTCTTCAAACGTAGGCCAGAGCATCTTTAAAGGCTTTAATGAAATCTGGTTCAAGCTGCGGGGCAGAGCCAAGAAACAGGCAGGAGGACAGTTCAAAATATTACAGAGCAGTGGCAGGGTCTGGTAAAAAGTCTGAATTTTAATGTGTCACTGCACAATGAGATGTCTGCTTTTCTTTAAAACAAAAAGACACCTACGCAGATCTTCTATTCTTTGATCACAGTTGATGGTACTGTGTGCTTTGCAAAGAAGACTACAATTTTAGCTTTTTACATCAAGACTAAAACTGTTAATCGACCAATCGGTCATAATGTTCACTTTTGAGGTGTCAAGTAAACCTACACAATGTGTGTCATTTTTAATTGCAGATGCTGATAATACAGCTACACATAGTACTTTGGTGATTTAGCACCCTCAGTTTCAGAATATAATAAAGCCAGCTAATACTACTTACTAGTCCAACAGCAAGAAGCCCAGCTTGGTGTCTGTCTATCAGCCTTTTTAACTAATCACTCTCCCTTTTAACACTAGCGTGCTTGACCGGGCAGCAGAACTAATCAAAACGGTTACTGGTTTTAAAAAAGTCTTTGTGCTAAGAGGACTCACAGTGGGAACAGACGTGCCAAAATTAGCTAACAGCACCTACAGTTGACAGCAGTTTACTTTACTGTCCATCAGGAGACTCAGTAAATCTGAGAGTTAAGGCAGAGCAACTGGAAACACTACGTGAAACTTCGGGTTTGATGATTCGCTGTTAGTTCATTACCGCAAGCAATACCTTCAACATTACCCAGTCATTTTTCCCACTATTAAAAATATTCATAAATGCAGCTTTTTTTGTGTGTGAAGAAAATAATGGTATGTGTGCTGCACTCACAGCTGGTTCAGCTCACTCTGCAGCCAAAGTTGATCCTTTTTTGAATTTTGGACTTGTATACTGTACTCTTTGCTCAATGCAGTGAAAAAACATTGTGGCACAGGCACACTCCATTTGAAATAATGGGGCAGAGGGCAGTGGAACATTTGAAAGGGCCATAAGTCTTATTGTTATGGCTGCTGGTTTAAAAAAAAAAAAAAGTGAGAATGCAAAAAATAGGTCTTCCAAAAATCTAATCATGCCAAGTCCCAGGTGCTCATTTTTATAGTTTCCTCAAAGTCTTATTTTCTTCAACTATCTTATTTTATGACAGGCATGACTTGGCATTACTCATTGGTGGAGCACAGTATCCTAATAGCACACTGAGGTGGGCAGAAACATACTGACAGTGGCAGTGCACACGGTTGGCCAAGGCCCTCTGAATCATAACTGTCATAATACTGTCTGAAACAGCTTTAAAGGTGCCAAATCACAGTTACGAGCTGCCCTGCCTTTACTGCTTTTAATTGAATGGCATGAAGTATGTTGAACAGCCTGACAATTAGCTGTAAATGGGTTGACACTGCAACGTTGTAGTACCCATTTTACACTCATATGTCAATAGAAAATGATCATTAACGTGACAGATTACATCTCTGTGCCTCTAGATTAGACCGCTGCCAGCACAGCTCAGTCCCATGTGGCAGTTAGGCAGGGTGCCGATTAACTGCTCCCATCAAGGGTAAAATATCCCGCCCTGTCCTCTTTACCTTGTTTTGTGGTTAGATTTAAAGGAGTGTCAGCCCATTATAAATTCTGACATGAGTGTTTAACAGGCTGTTCCCTCTATGTTAAACAACAGGGCGTTATGGCCAGCACTGACACAAGTTTAACATTTGACAAAAGGCCTGTTATGAGCGGGCGTGGCAGTGAATGCTGCTGAGATGACATTTATCCCACAAATCTTCATCTTGTTATTCCCAGCTGAGGATGACATTATTCTGCAATGGTCGAATAACAGAAGCAATTATCTGACTATTCTGACATTTATTGATATTTATTTGATGAATCAAGAAAATTATTTCAGATTATAAAACGAATCATTAATTGCAGCCCTAGAGTGAAAACATTTTGATGAGAATGTTTTATCCACCCTGTTGAATCATTATCTGTAGGTAGGTATAAAATAGCTGTCTTATACCTACTTTGTGTTGGTAATTTTAAATATGAATATATGAAATACAGTATATTAAGTTATAAAGCTCCTAAAATGACTATCTTATGGCTAATAACTGTTATAGTATAGTCCATATTTAGGCTACTGTTTTTATATTTTACTCTGTGATGTACAGTTTATGTTTAGTATGACTGTGATGTACACTTCCAACTGAGACCAAGCTGATCTAATCAATATTCAAGATCAATAATATGACAGCTGTTTCAGAAACGTGATCTATGTTTACACAATGGATGAAAACTCATCATGAGGTAACTGAAAAGAACCGGCTGCAGCTTACACAGAAGAAAATATTCAGGAATATGACATGATTAATATAGCAAGTATTTCATTGGCTCTGAAAATCAAACTTTGATGCTGGTGTTGCTCCAACACATTTTCACTTCATTAATTTTGGCTCTCTGCTTTTGAAGAGGTGTTGATATGAACTCGGCAAAATCAGCTCCTGTATCATTTCCTTCAGTGTGGTTTCTGTGGTTACCATGGTCACAAAACAAGTTGGAAAAAACTATCATCAACTCTAAAGGCAGCGGCAAATAGCCATGCACATTTATGAGAACGGGAGCCACTCGCTCTCCCTGGACTTTGGCGCCACACCAAAGAGGAACAGTTGTCACAACACGATGGTCCATATGTTTTTTTGTGAACCACAAAACTCCCAACCTGTCTTGCATACTTCATCTACACATTATGATTCTCATATTTGCTGTTGTTACAGTACTGTGGTCTACATGGAAAATAAAAAACTTCTACTAAACATCAGTGGGGCGAGTATGGAGACACATCCTTGCTGTTTGATCCTAAGAGACTAAAAATAAACCAAACATTTAATGCTGATGTTAGATAGCTGGGAAAAAACTACCATAGTGTTTTATCTATGTCCCTAAGGTATCCATGGAAACAAGGAAAACACACCATCAATATAAAAAATCCAAATGTAAGACACAGGGATTAGCTGCTTTTTAACAATCATATATTTTATGATACGTTTAATCAGTCGCAGTTTATGAAGTGCCTCATATACAAACCCTTTTCTTTAGGGTGGATAGTTTGAAGTCAGTTTTTCAACTAAATCATAAAGACATCTGTTTTCCATTTAGGACAGAAAGCAAAGCACCAATGTCTCGCCCTCTGAGCTTCACACTTTTACCCGCCCCTCTCTCTCTTTCCACCCGACTGGCACACATTTACGTCAGTGTCACCTGGCCTCCATTTCCTGATACAGGGTGGTCAGACAGTCAGACAGCCCCTCTCTGCAGAAATTCATGAAGCCCCCTCCTGGGATCAGCTCAGTTCCAGCTCTATTCTGTGTGACCCACTTTTTGGACAGCAGCTCTGTTTAAACTTTCAGAAGCAGAGTGCTTCCCTTGCTGGGCAACAAGGGCAAACATAAGAGAATGAAAGAAAAACAAAGCAGAAATTGATTCAACATAATCACTAGTATAGATTTGTTTCAGTCCACTGGCACACACAGGAAGTTTGAGGATTGGGAATGAATGAATGAATCTGATGTTTCATACCATTTCCCATCTCGCAAGTAGCCCTTTGCTTTTAATTCTCTTCACTACAGCAAGAAAATCAACTTACAGGTCTTTGAAAAGATAGGTAATCCATCACAGTAAATGTTTAGTCAGCTTCACTGTTTTAAGATCGCCACTGTTTGAAAAATGTCTTTGTTGGTGTTTTCAAGGGCTTTTGGAAACTCTGACATCCAATACTTCACTGCTGATCTGATCCTTTAATGGAAGAAAATGACCAGTGCACTTAAGTCTAATTTAAATGATGTCCACATTTACTTAACGTTTGTTCTCTTGGTAGAATTGTCTGAAAACAAGACAGTTTCTTTGAATGTACAAACAAAGAAACAGCAATGGATCTTATGCAAGCAAAATTCAAGCCTGAAAATTCCCTGATGTGCTTCATTATTTGAACTGACTACTCGGAAAATGGAAAATCAATCTAAAAATGTACTTTGAAAAATGTTCGCAGTAGGTATAGCATGTATATAATACATATTTCAGGTGGATGAGGTCAAACAATCCATAGGTTTGTTGAGAAAGCTGAGATTAAAGGTCCAATGTGTTATAGAATATGGCAGAATGGAATATAATATGCATAACTGTGTTTTTTATTAGTGTAGAATCAGCTGAAAATAAGAATCATTATGTTTTTGTTACCTTAGAATGAGCCTTTTATGTCCACAGACACAGAGTTTCTACAGTAGCCCAGAACAGACAACCTTTCACATTTTTCTCTTTGTTTGCAGCCACTATAGTTTATCCTTCACGATTGGTAGAAGAGGATGAGGCAAGGCAGTTGCAATCAGTAACTACACTAAGATACAATGAATCCTACACACTGGAAATAATACAAATATTTTTTGAATGTGATTAAATGTTCTTGGAGGCATTCTGGTAGACTAATACCTATAGTAAGAGGCATACATAAATAAATATATATATATCCAGTGTCCCTCCCAGGCAAAATAAAAAAATCTCCATGTCCTACTCACCTAGACACTTATACCTTACTCCAACCTTGGATTTGGCCAGCAAAGTAAATAAATGCAAAATGATCCCTGTTCTGCTCTGTTCCACACAGAAACACTCTCCCAGTTAGAGATCACAGTAGACAATATTTCAGGTTCAATATCTCCTGGATTGATTCTGCAGCCCTACAGTCAACTCAGTCCCACATCTGAGACACTATAAACTCAGATCTTGGAGGGAGCGAGAGCAAGACTGAAGACAGAGGTGATATTTGAAAAAAGTGAAGGAACGTTTCTCACCTCAGCACCATGGGACAGACTCCTTTTCCTGAGGGCCGGGGAGGGCTCGGCTGATCGTAGAGGAGTCAGACCTCCGTTCTTCAACAGTTCTCCTGAGGGCGACTTTGGTACAGTCCACACAGGAACACCATCTGAAAAATGACAAGGCAGCATCAGAGCCGACTGCCAGCTTTCACAGTAAGGAGGAGGGGATACTTTGTGTTTACTACTATATGATTTGTACTGTTGATTTTATTCTGAGACTGCTTGATTTAGGGTTGAAATTGATAAGAAGAGGAGCCAAAGAGGGAGTAGATAACTCATAGTAGAAAACTCATATTACGCTCTATATCCTAATCATTTCTAACATCCAGTAGGTAGTACTGAACTGAGGGTGTGAGTGACAGAAACTAGACAGGAAATTGTGCTTATGCTCGTGTGTGTCTGTTTGAATTTAATATTTCTTCATTGTATATCCAGGCCTATTGTGTTCACTCAGATCAGGTCAGACACACAGAAATTATTAGAATGATGATTAATTTTGACTCAGGCCTACAAAAGGAAAAAATGTATTGCAGAAATATTATAAATCTACATCCTGTACAGCCCGTCTCATACTGCAACTAAGCTGTGAAACAATTTCATGCCAATTTTTGCAGGCATTTAAAAATCAATACATAAACTGAAAGCACTCAACCTCTATTGTCTTCACCTACAGGGGTTGCACTGTCAGAGGTGATGATTCAACTTTTAAATCTTTTTTTTTTTAGATCATAGATTGCAGTGTTGTTAGGTAAAATCCCTCTAAATGGATTTCAGTCACTGTTGGGGTTATATTTGACAACTGTTTTTCTGTGTTTGGAATACATCGTCATGATTTTTGACACTTTCCCTCTGACCATGTTACAAAAGTGACAGATGCATCAACAAGACTACTGCTGTGTCTCAATTCACATACTCCCACTATTTTTGAGTACATAAGTTCATTCACACTGTCAGTTATGTCAAAAGAAGTGTGAAAAGTACTGTGAGTACCCGGATAGTTTCACTCATAGACGTCAAAAAGTTGAGAGTGGAAAGCTGGACACTTCTCGCCCTTGGTGGTTGCCATTTTTGGCACATGGCAGAAATGGAGGGGATGCTGGCATTGTAAAATTGCAGGCAAGGAAGCTGCTAGAGCTGAATATTGAATACTGCTACACACAAATGTAAGTTGTACACATGTTTTCTAGTTATACATCAGTTGGCAAATGTTGGTGCTAATGCTCTGCCGGCGTAGAAGAAGAAGCAGCAAAATTTTGCATTATAATTTCTAATGCACATGCACAGAGGCCATACCCCAATTGACACTATCCTGCTGAAATTAGCGCACCACGGCACTACTCAAAGTACATATTGTACTTGGTGTACTACTAAGAACTAACAGAAGTATCCAAATTAAGACACAACTTGAGAGTCTACAGCTAGCACCAGCGGCTCTGTGAGGCTACTTTAGCACAGCACTGCTTTGAGTTATATACTAACATCAACATGCTAACATGCTCACAAGGACGATGCTAACATGCTAATGTTAACCACATGCTAATGTTAACCACGTTCACCATCTTAGTTTACCATGTTATAATGCTAACATTTAATAATTAACACAAACAAAAGTACAACTAAGGCTTGTGGAAATGTTTTCATAAATTAAACCAAAGTTTTTGGACTAATTGAAGTTTCTACCTCATGATGGCACGAAAGCTGCAACAATTAGTCGATTAATCAATTATTTTTCAATTAATCACCAACTATCCAAAAACTATTATTTAAGTGATTATTTGATAATCACTTAATGGTTTGGAAAAATGTCCAGATTCTAATATTTTCTGGTTTCTTTAGCATAACAGTAAACTAAATATCTTTGGGTTGTGGACAAAAATATATAGACAAAATACTTGAACAACACTTGAAGTTGTCACCTTGGACTTTGGAAACCAGTAACAAACATTTTTCACCATTTTCCAAACATTTTTTGGACCAAACAATTAATTGAAAAAATTATGGTCCAATCAATCGATAATAAAAAATAATAATGATGGCAGCCCCAGCCCTAGATGGCATTGGAGAAAAAGTGTATCGCCAAAGTTATTAGAAGTCATCTTGAGGGGACACAAATGTGTCTATTGTTGAGACATTTTAATCAAATCAAGTGTCCACACCAAATGCTGTTCCAATCAATTATGTAGATGTTGAGATATTTCACCCTGTGACCCTGACTCCTATACAGTGGAGAAATGAGCAGGCTTTGCCCAAAGGCAAGCGAGATGTGAAGGGAGGTGTAAATACAGTAAAAATTGAATTTTTTGAAAAGGTTATTCTCAATAAAGTTGGAGGTTAATAGGTTTTTGAGAGTTCATTTCAAAATAGAGTTGTAGGGGAAAATAGTTCATGCTTTAAGTTGGTAAAAAAGATTTTTCAAAAGTAGCTGGTTTACAAACAAATTATGGCAGATACATCTACTTTCAATCTGTGAAATATCTCAACATCTACATAATCTTGGATAACCAAGTTGGTTTCATCCTGTGGAGACCATGAATATCTGTACAAAATTCGTGGCATAATGAATACGATTTTTTATTTAATTTTTTTCAGTTTTGTCAATATTGATCATCTCACTCAGCTCTGCATCTACCACTTTTCACTATTTGCGATAAGAGTGGCCTCAGGTTGAATCTAAAGTTAAAACCATATTAAATGTGCTAAGATGGAAAGTCTCATGACTCATGCCAAACACAGGAAAACTGCATTACTTAAAAGGACCAGATTAACTAAAAGGCTCTTCCTTGGAAATCTTCTCAACAACATTATAAAGTACAGCCTCAAAAACATACAAACATCAGATTCCGTCACCACCTCTGACAGCCCTCTAATATTGTGCTACACCAAATGTGCCTTTTAATGCAGGGCTTCTGAACGGATCATATTTTGTGTCTCCTGTATGAACAGACCCATCAGAAAACCAAGCTGCAAGCTTCCTCATTTAAAAGCTTTTTATATACATCATAGTAGTAGATTCCATTTCAAAGTACTGTTAATGGAGCGGTTCCACAGGCCCTTCTCATCTCCAGTCCCAACACTCAAATTGGGTTAAAAGTCTAATGCACCAAGAGGCCGTTCTTTGATATCCATTAGTGAGGAACAAGCTGTGCTGACACAAGTCGACATGCTGGTGAGCCTGAGGCGAGTCTGTCTTGACAAAATGTGCTGAAATAGCCTGAGCAGGCCCCGCTTTGGTCAACTGACAGTTTGACTGACAGGAACCTAAAAAGTGTTGGTGAACCTCCTCCTACAATACTGACTTTTATACAGTGGAGAAATGAGCAGGGGTGGCTTTGCCCAAAGGCAAGCGAGATGTGAAGGGAGGTGTAAATACAGTAAAAATTGAATTTATTGAAAAGGTTATTTTCAATACAGTTGGAGGTTAATAGGTTTTTGAGAGTTCATTTCAAAATAGAGTTGTAGGGGAAACTAGTTCATGCTTTAAGTTGGTAATAATGATTTTTCACAAGTAGCTGGTTTACAAACAAATTATGGCAGATACATCTACTTTGATACTTTCTCTGAGATGTCACAGTGAAGCACCAGAAGTAGAAACACTCAGTGAGCAGGGGGGTGTCTGGGCCATTGGATAAAGGCATGCACGTGAATCAAAAGGCTGTCGCAGATCAAACAGTGGAGAGACAGACATTCATGCAACAGATGTTTCCAATGGCTTTACCTTCCATTTCTGGGCTGTGACATCGATTCAGATTTTGTGATGCTTTCATGTCCAACTCCTACCCCACATGTTCCTCTTGTGCCTTTTATTATCAGTTTAAAAATTTCCATTTTTTTTGTTTCTGTCTTTATGTTAAACTGCAAGGGGACGAGTTTGCAGTAAGGTAAATTTCCTTTATGGATTTTCATTTCCTTAAAGGAAAATGTTCTGCGTGATAGAGTCAGAGGGTTAGGCTTGAAGCTCTTTATGGCAGTGACAGAGGGGAGGGAAGGGGGATCCAAAAAGAGCTAGAGCGAACAGCAAAGATCCTCCGTGACATCAGCTGATAATATGTTGTCTGGTTTGTGACTGGCAGGTTTTTGGTGGAAGTTTACAAAGATCCTTCTAGTACCTTTGTGATTACTGGATGTGACTCAATCAAGCTGCTCTGGTTTTGTAGTAATAGGAGCCTGGAGGGACTAACGTGCCGGCCAAACTCAGTCCAACCTCATGCTCGGCTCTCTACCAAAGAGTTATTCTGCCCATGCAGTGGCAAAGCTTTCCTGGGCGTAACAAAACCATTCAACCAACCAACCGACCAGCCAGCCACTCCCTTTATCAGCTGCATCAAGTCTGGATGCTGCCCATGCCTGTGAGCCATACTACCCATCACTCAGCAAAACCGAGGGCCCTAACAAAAAACTCCTCACTGAGGTGTGGGGGGTACATGCCGGAAGCGGGGAGCAGCTGGACCCCCACAGGACTTATCAGCCAGGCAGCGGAAGGAAAGAGGTTTGTACTTGCGGCCCAGTGGTCCCACTCCACACCACCCCCTGTCTGATGAACAGGTACAGGGTAGGGTGACTGTTGGCGCAAAGAGAAGACCAACAAATTGTGAGGACGGGCAGATTGGCTGAGATCCGGCACCCACCCAAACCCAGACCCCAAAATACTTTCCCTAAGTCATACTGTAGATGGAGGTGGACCACAGCTTCTTGGCTTACACACCCCCTACAAATACATGCACCTGTAGAGCTTAAAAGATGGCAGCAATCGTCAGTTTGGATTCACAGCAGTTACAATGGATTCCAATGGGGACCGAGAAGTCATGACAAAAACATGCATCAAAACCATCCATTAATAACCTTATTCAGGTTTGGGAAATGATGGCAGAAGGATAAGCAAGGTAGCCCATACATCTTTCTCCCTAGCATTGCTCCCCAGTTCTTCCTGGGGTGTCCCAAGGGATTCCTCAGCTTGAAGGGACATAACATCCCTTCAGTGTCTCCTAGGTCTGACCCATGTTCTCCTCCTAGTCGGATATGCATTGAATACCTTCCAATTCAAATCAGATTCCCAAACCAGTTGTACTACACTGAGTTCCTTCCACTGCTCACTCACACTAAAGGTATGTTCAGACAGAAAGTGAGGTGATTTTAGAGAAGTATGAACACATACACATTCAAAAGAAAGGCCAGAGTGGGCATGAAGAGAAACAATTAGAACTGAAGCAAAGATGCATCCATCCAGGGATTTCTGGAAGACAAGGAGTAAAGTAAAGTAGATAGACTTGAGGGAAATCCCAGAAAGAACTGAAGTTCCTTGTGAGTTCTGAGATCAGTCAGATCTCTTACAGCTACCATCTTGAACAACAACATCATTAGCTGCTTGGGGTGAATCAACATGGACTGCGAGCCAGCAGTCAAATGTCCTGTCCCACCTCACTTTCAGTCTTTCAGACACACCTTGAGGGTGAGCCCAGACACTTTGTGGAGGAAACTAATTTCTATCAATGATTCACCCTTATGGAACAACATCAAACAGCAACATCCACAGAAACTTTCCAAACAACTCCTACAGCAAAATCCACTTCAGTATCCCATAATTCTCATTTTGCCAATGGACCTTTGGAACTACTCATGTCCACTTTGAACATCTGGACAGATGTCCAGACTGGTGTAAACAGCAACTAAATGGAACAAGTGGACTGAGATGCAGGTGTTTGAGAAATTTCTATGGGCAAAATGACTAATTTTTGCCTTAACTTATGGATGACCAGTGGGATCTATCGTAACTGCTGTGAATCCAAACTGACCACAGCTGTCATCTTCCAGTATCTAGTATCTAGTATTCAGTATCTAGAGTATTATTCTAAATCAGCTCCCCTTTCCTGGAGATATCTGTGGTGCTGTTGTTCAATAACAACTTCACTGGATTGTAATGGATTATAACTATTCCTTTGAACTTGGGGAAAAGGGGATTAGATTTTGCATTATTTTAGCAGAGTCTATTCTTTTCCCATAGTTGGGGACTACCTTCCACCTTGAGGAACTGTTGCTAATCCTTATCCTTTGTGTTATGCCAATAGAACCACCCTCAGGCCGCAAATGGTTTAAATCGAAATAACTTTATTGGATCCATAGTGATCTGGGACAGAGAGGGTTAAACATGGCAGATGTCTGACATTTTAGGCACCAGTGTGGATTCCTTTGGCAAAGACTTAATCCTTTGAGGAGATTTAGAAGTGCATAGTATTAGTCATTATAATTAGGTTTACTCATTCACACATAAACCCTGATTTTTTCTGACATGCATGTTTGAAGACAGTCTGTAATGCTTTCAGAAATTCTGTAAACAAGATTGACAATAACTTCATTTTTATACACACTTCACATTCAAGCTTGTACTTGGCACTACCACTTTGAGGAACTATTGGCATTTCAATGTAACTGTCAACATTGAAGAGACACAATAATGAATGGAAAACAACACAGAACAACACTAACAACTACAAACTGTGACAAAAAAAATCATAAATGGACCAAATAAAAGAAACAATTTAACACGCAAATGCAACATTTAACAACATTTACTACAAACATTGAAGTTCATGGTAGCCATCAGGCAGGGACAAGAGCCACAGTCCAGCTGCCCCAGCTGGACCTTGCCACTGGTGCTGGGCTCTGGAGGAGGGGACTGGAAAGACAAGGGGAATGGGGGAGATGGAGGGGTCGGGGGCTCCAGTAGCAGCACTGGAACAGGGCCCGGGGCAGACTCACCGGAGGGGGCTCCGTGGGCAGCATGATTGTGCTCGCCGGCCTGGGACTGAGGTGGTGCCTGGCTGTGGCTCTGGGTCTGTTGGAGGATGTTCAGGCACTCTCCCAGGCAGCTGAGTGTGGCAGCTGATGTGGCTTTAAGGAGCAGCAGGTCCTGGTCCAAACAGGAGAGGGGGCCTCTGGTGGGTAGAGAGTCAATGGACTGGACCAGATTTTTCTGCTGGCCCTCGGCTTGGGACATTACCTGGGGGACAAAAGTAATGTACTCAATTAAAATACATAGTGAACAGTCACATTACTCAAATTACCGGTGAGCCACTGATGGAAAGAAATAGATCAGAGGTTTTCACATTATATGGTATCAGTTACTCAGCGGAAGCGGCATGGATGCAAATGTATATTAGATGGGTCCAGTAACCTCAACTCTCAGCCAACCTTGCCAGACAATTTCTTACACCACAATGCAACATTAAAAACAATCCTGGTTACTCGATAGCTAAGAAACCACTATCCCTTTTACTCCCAATGTAGACTGGCACACAATAAACATACCTTAATACTCTTTTGTGATGTTTGCTACTGTATTTTAATAGAATTTACTTCAGTTGACCTTATAGGATAAGACTAGTGTTTTTTTAATCTCATTCTTTTCCCCATTCTCCTTCTTAATCCAGTGAAAAGATCCAAATCTAAAATAGCCGTGTTTCCATCCAAATGTGTCACAAATTTTAACCTAGTTTTGACTAATTCAGTCAAAGAAATTGCAAATGTATGCTTGTTTCCATTGACTACCATTATGCAAATATTAGGAGTTGGTTTAAAAGATGTACTGGTGCCAATTCTCCAATCAGAAAAGCAGAGGAAGAGGGCACAACGAGATGTTGGAATGAAAAGAGCACTGTGAACCTTAACAATGCAGTGAAAAACAATGCAGAAAACACAATTCAATTTAAACTGTTTCTGTTTCATGTATTAATGTGATGAGGTTACATCAGATCTGTGTCAAGCGATCGTAGATGTGCTATAAAGCCATTGGAGCGATGAAAAAACTGTTAGAGCACAAACAGCAGATTTGTCATGTGAGCTAATAGTTTGGTGGTCACCCTATTCAGAAATAAATATAACTTTTTTTTTTTTTTTTTAAAGATCACCTTAAGTAAGAATGTAGCAAAATGTACTAAAAAATAACCTTTCAATAAGCCACACAGTTCCACTTTAGGACATATTCAGCCATTGTGATTAACATGGGCACTGTAGCCTATTTTAAGTCAGTCCCACATCATAAATACTCATAATCCGCAGCTGAAAATGGTCCTGATAAATGCACCATTTACTCCTTTCAGTGAAGTTTGCTAAAACCTACACACAGTGTCCAGCTGTTAATGAAATGATGACTCTATAGATGTGTGGCTGTTTTTTAAATATATATGTCTTAAGTAGGAAGCGATGTACTTGGGACTGAGAGCCTCGGATGGGGTAAGAAAATCAGAAAACATAGAATAACTCAAGCTATATCTCTAAATGTCTACTTTCACTGTTACTGTCATTAATTGCAGACATAATTGGTTGTAAATGTGATGTGATGTGTCACCAACAATAAAAATAAGATTACTTTGTTCGCTTGTTAAAACACTGAAGAAGAAACTAGTTTCATTAATGGACACGTTAAAGCGGTCATTGATGATGACATCTATCTGGATGTCAATTTAAATTTCTATTCACACATGGTGTTTATTTATCTTTCTGAATGTTAGTGAATCATTTTGAATCAATGATATGACAACGAGAAGATGTGGCCAAATCGTGTAGGTCGCATGATACACAGGGGCTTTTTATATTGTGAAATAAGCTGGTGTAAAATGGTGAATTACAGTGCAGCTGATTAACAACAAAACTGAACTTTTTTGGGCTTTATGCTCCAGTGAGCAGCTTCAGAATGAAAGCCTGTATCCAGTTCTCTTTTTACATCCATGGTATAGATAGACCATGTCCATTGACATAACCAAGGATATGGATATATACATGCTAGAAACAAATGTGACTCCATTTCTTCCACTATCTTGTACATCTCCACTCTTTTTCACCGGTGTGTCGGAAGTGATACAACTTCACATTCATTCTAGTGGTGTCACCTCAGTCTTAACTACAGGCAGACAAAACCATCTGCTCCAAGATGGCAGTGTCAGAAAAGGAACTGCTAAAACTCTTCATACAAAAAGTTATCCCTTATGCTCCGACAGACACGTCGAACATTTCTTACTGAGGAATATTTCTGTGTGACTCACCTATCACAGTCTAAATGTATCAGAAAAGAAAGAAGAAGTCTGTTCTTGCTAGCGGGTAATAAGCTTCTCTCGGGGCTAATGAATCTGGGTTGTTTATCAGTCTGGAAATGTTGTATTCATTAATATTGTATGGCTTCACACTCGTCCTCCGCACACACTTCAATAACACATCTGTCTCCCTGCATCAGTACACAGAGCTATTTTGAGTCACTGAGTTGTTGCGGTGGGGTTATATGTAGCATTTCTTTTTTGAAGCGCAAAGTTTTTTTCTATTCTTCTTGCTGTTCGCTCAGGTCGGATGTCGAATTCCTCAGGCAGATGGAGTTCAAATTCTTTGTCTCCGATGCTTGTTATAAATAGATTCTTAGTGTTCAGCATGATACTGGATCGTTTTCACAGTGCCCTTCAAATAATCAGGACTTGCTGTTTCATTTCACACAGCAATTTTTACAGTCACAACCCTCAAAAACATGTTTCTGTGACCCATTCATGAGGGACAGCATTTTTACTGCACTTTGTACAGTCATAAAGGGCTGGATAGAATCATTTATTGTCTTTCTATTATTATTATTATATTTTTTTCCAAATTCTTTATTACATCAAGATATAAGTATTAAGTGATTGAGAGAGAAGCAATTTATTCAATTTAACATATTGAGAATACCGATGCACAACAGAGACATGAATTATACTGCAAAAGTTCTATATAACTTTTACATAAAGAAAACAGCTAAAAAATTAAATAAAATGCAAAAATGATAATATATGTGATGAGATAAGATGTGTATAAATAAATGTGTCATCACTCTCTCTAAATAATTTAAACATTTTTGTCTGTACTGCGATTTCCTTCTTTCTTTTTTATGAATATTTTAGTTTGGTTTTTCAGATAGAATCCAAACCACACAGCAACACACTGACAAATACATGAACGCTTACTGTACGTAAACAGTCACTAATACAATTAAACTAAATAAATTAAGATGCAACAATTAAACGTGACAGTGAAAACTAGTAATTACAATAATAATAATAATAATAAGGTAACTTTTTTTTTCTCTAAACTAATTTCTTTGCATATCATAACAATTTTTAAGTTTAAAGGTTCACCATGTCCACATACTAAGAAAACTTGAGGTAAGGAACAGCTCTAATAAACCCTCCCTTCCTTCCTTTCAGCTTTCACTTCCTTGATTTGCTTCATTATTTGAACTGACTACTGAGAAAATGGGAAAAATCAATCTAAAAATGTACTTTGAAAATGTGTAGCAGTAGGTATAAGCATGCAGATAATCATCATTTCAGGTGGTGAGGGTCAAACAATCCATAGGTTTGTTGAGAAAGCTGAGATTAAAGGTCCAATGTGTTTAGAATATGGCAGAATGGAATATAATATGCATAACTGTGTTTTTTATAGTTAGAATCAGCTGAAAATAAGAATCATTATGTTTTTGTTACCTTAGAATGAGCCTTTTATGTCCCAGACACAAGAGTTTCTACAGTAGCCCAGAACAGACAAACTAAAAACCTTTCACATTTTCTCTTTGTTTTGCAGCCACTGTAGTTTATCCTTCACGATTGTGGTAGAAGAGGATGAGGCATGGCAGTTGCAATCAGTAACTACACTAGATACAATGAATCCTACACACTAGAAATAATACAAATATTTTTTCAATGTGATTAAATGTTCTTGGAGGCATTCTGGTAGACTAATACCCTATAGTAAGAGGCATACTACATAAATTATATATATGCCGTGTCCCTCCCAGGCAAAATAAAAAAATCTCCATGTCCTACTCACTAGACACTTATACCTTACTGCAACCTTGGATTTGGCCAGCAAAGTAAAATAAATGCAAATGAATGATCCCTGTTCTGCTCTGTTCCACACAGAAACACTCTCCCAGTTAGAGATCACAGTAACAATATTTCAGGTTCAATTATCTCCTGATTGATTCTGCAGCCCTACAGTCGTCTCAGTCCCACATCTGAGACACTATATAACTCCTAGATCTCGGAGGGAACGAGAGCAAGACTGAAGACAGAGGTGATATTTGAAAAAAGTGAAGGAACGTTTCTCACCTCAGCACCATGGGACAGACTCCTTTTCCTGAGGGCCGGGAGGGCTCGGCTGATCGGAGAGGAGTCAGACCTCCGTTCTTCAAACGTTCTCCTGAGGGCGACTTTGGTACGTCCACACAGGAACACCATCTGAAAAATGAACAAGGCAGCATCAGAGCGACTGCCAGCTTTCACAGTAAGGAGGAGGGGATACTTGTGTTTACTACTATATGATTGGTACTGTTGATTATATTCTGAGACTGCTTGATTTAGGGTTGAAATTGTAAGAAGAGGACCAAGAGGGAGTAGATAACTCATAGTAGAAAACTCATATTACGCTCTATTATCCTAATCATTTCTAACATCCAGTAGGTAGTACTGAACTGAGGGTGTGTGTTGACAGAAACTAGACAGGAAATTGTGCTTATGCTCGTGTGTGTTGTTGAATTTATTATTTCTTCATTGTATCCAGGCCTATTGTGTTCACTCAGATCAGGTCAGACACACAGAAATTATTAGAATGATGATTAATTTTGGATCAGGCTCACAAAAGGAAAAATGTATTGGCAGAAATATTATAAAATCTACATCCTGTATAGCCCGTCTCATACTGCAACTGAGCAGTGAAACAATTTCATGCCAATTTTTGCAGGCATTTAAAAATCAATACTAAACTGAAAGCACTCACCTCTATTGTCTTCACCTTACAGGGGTTGCACTGTCAGAAGTGATGATTCAACTTTTAAGTCTTTTTTTTTTTAGATCATAGATTGCAGTGCTGTTAGGTAAAATCCCTGTAAATGGATTTCAGTCACGTTGGGGTTATATTTGACACTGTTTCTCTTTGTTTTTCTGTGTTGGAATACATCGTCATGATTTTTGACATTCCCTCTGACCATGTTACAAAAGTGACGATGGCACAAACAAGACTACTGCGTGTCTCTCAATTCACATACTCCCACTATTTTTGAGTACATAAGTTCATTCACACTGTCAGTTATGTCAAAAGAAGTGTGGAAAAGTACTGTGAGTCCCGGTAGTTTCACTCATAAGGTCAAAAAGTTGAGTGTGGAAAGCTGGACACTCTCGCCTTGGTGGTTGCCTTTTTGGCACATGGCAGAAATGGAGGGAATACTGGCATTGTAAAATTGCGGCAGGAAGCGGCTAGAGCTGAATATTGAATACTGCTACACACAAATGTAAGTTGTACACTGTTTTCTCGAGTTATACATCCAGTTGGCAATTTGGTGCTAATGCTCTGCCGCATAGAGAGAAGCAGCAAAATTTTGCATTATAATTAATAATGCACATGCACAGAGCCATACCCGAATTAAGACAACCACTATCCTGCTAAAATTAGCGCCACCACGGCACTACTACAAGTACAATATTTCTAGTGTACTACAGTACAAAGAACTAACAGAAGTATCCAAATTAAGACACAACTGAGAGTCTACAGCTAGGCACCAGCGGCTCTGTGAGGCTACTTTAGCACAGACTGCTTTGAGTTATATACTAACATCAACATGCTAACATGCTCACAGGATGATGCTAACATGCTAATGTTAACCACATGCTAATGTTAACCAACGTTCACCATCTTAGTTTACCATGTTATAATGTTAACATTTAATAATTAACACAAACAAAAGTACAACTAAGGCTTGTGGAAATGTTTTCATAAATTAAACCAAAGTTTTTGGACTAATTGAAGTTTTTAACTCATGATGGCACGAAAGCTGCAACAATTAGTCGATTAATCAATTATTTTTCAATTAATCACCAACTATCCAAAAACTATTATTTAAGTGATTATTTGATAATCACCTAATGGTTTGGAAAAATGTCCAGATCTAATATTTTCTGTTTTCTTTAGCATAACGTAAACTAAATATCTTTGGGTTGTGGACAAAAATATATAGACAAAATACTTGAACAACACTTGAAGTGTCACCTTGGGCTTTGGAAAACCAGTAACAAACATTTTTCACCATTTTCTTTTCAAAACATTTTTTGGACCAAACAATTATTGAAAAAAATTATGGTCCAATCTCGATAATAAAAAATATAATGATGGCAGCCCCAGCCCTAGATGGCATTGGGAAAAAGTGTATCGCCAAAGTTATTAGAAGCATCTGAGGGGACACAAATGGGTCTTTTGTTGAGACATTTTAATCAAATCAGTGTCCACACCAATGCTGTTTCCAATCAATTATGTAGATGTTGAGATATTTCCCACCCTGGACCCTGACATCCTATACAGTGGAGAAATGGCAGGGGTGGCTTTGCCCAAAGGCAAGCGAGATGTGAAGGGAGGTGTAAAATACAGTAAAAATTGAATTTTTTGAAAATGTATTCTCAATAAAGTTGGAGGTTAATAGGTTTTGAGAGTTCATTTCAAAATAGATTGTAGGGGAAAATAGTTCATGCTTTAAGTTGGTAAAAAAGATTTTTCAAAAGTAGCTGGTTTACAAACAAATTATGGCAGATACATCTACTTTCATCTGTGAAATATCTCAACATCTACATAATGCTTGGATAACCAAGTTGGTTTTCATCCTGTGGAGACCATGAATATCTGTACAAAATTCGTGGATAATGAATACGATTTTTTTATTTAATTTTTTTCAGTTTTGTCAATATGATCATCTCACTCAGCTCTGCATCTACCACTTTTCACTATTTGCGATAAGAGTGGCCTCAGGTTGAATCTAAAGTTTAAAACCATATAAATGTGCTAAGATGGAAAAGTCTCATGACTCATGCCAAACACAGGAAAACTGCATTACTTAAAGGACCAGATTAACTAAAAGGCTCTTCCTTGGAAATCTTCTCAACAACATTATAAAGTACAGCCTCAAAAACATACAAACATCAGATTCAGTCACCACCTCTGACAGCCCTCTTAATATTGTGCTACACCAAATGTGCCTTTTAATGCAGGCTTCTGAACGGATATCATTTTTGTGTCTCCTGTATGAACAGACCCATCAGAAAACCAAGCTGCAAGCTTCCTCATTTAAAAGCTTTTTTATATACATCATAGTAGTTGATTCCATTTCAAAGTACTGTTAATGGAGCGGTTCCACAGGCCCTTCCTCTCCCAGTCCCAACACTCAATTGGTTAAAAGTCTAATGCACCAAGAGGCCGTTCTTTGATATCCATTAGTGAGGAAACAAGCTGTGCTGACACAGTCGACTGCTGGTGAGCCTGAGGCGAGTCGTCTTGACAAAATGTGCTGAAATAGCCTGAGCGGCCCGCTTTGGTCAACTGACAGTTTTGACTGACAGGACCTAAAAAGTGTTGTGTGGAACCTCCTCCTACAATACCTTTTTAACGTGGAGAAATGAGCAGGTGGTGGCTTTGCCCAAAGGCAAGCGAGATGTGAAGGGAGGTGTTAAATACAGTAAAAATTGAATTTTTTGAAAAGGTTATTTTCAATACAGTTGGAGGTTAATAGGTTTTTGAGAGTTCATTTCAAAATAGAGTTGTAGGGGGAAAATAGTTCATGCTTTAAAGTTTGGTAATAATGATTTTTCACAAGTAGCTGGTTTAAAACAAATTATGGCAGATACATCTACTTTTGATACTTTCTCTGAGATGTTCCAGTGAAGCACCAGAAGTAGAAACACTCAGTGAGCAGGGGGGTGTCTGGGCCATGGATAGGCATGCACGTGAATCAAAAGGCTGTCGCAGATCAAACAGTGGAGAGACAGACATTCATGCAACAGATGTTTCCAATGGCTTTACCTTCCATTCTGGGCTGTGTGACATCGATTCAGATTTTGTGATGCTTTCATGTCCAACTCCTACCCCACATGTTCCGCTTGTGCCTTTTATTATCAGTTTAAAAATTTCCATTTTTTTGTTTCTGTCTTTATGTTAAACTGCAAGGGGACGAGTTGCAGTGAGGTAAATTTCCTTTATGGAGTTTTCATTCCTTAAAGGAAAATGTTCTGCGTGATAGAGTCAGAGGGTTAGGCTTGAAGCTCTTTATGGCAGTGACAGGGGAGGGAAGGGGGATCCAAAAAGAGCTAGAGCGAACAGCAAAGATCCTCCGTGACATCAGCTGGATATATGTTGTGCTGGTTTGTGACTGCAGGTTTTTGGTGGAAGTTTACAAAGATCCTTCTAGTACTTTGTGATTACTGGATGTGACTCAATCCAAGCTGCTCTGGTTTTGTAGTAATAGGAGCCTGGAGGGACTAACGTGCCGGCCAAACTCAGTCCAACCTCATGCTCGGCTCTCTACCAAGAGTTATTCTGCCATGCAGTGGCAAAGCTTTCCTGGGCGTAACAAAACCATTCAACCAACCAACCGACCAGCAGCCACTCCCTTTATCAGCTGCATCAAGTCTGGATGCTGCCCATGCCTGTGAGCCATACTACCCATCACTCAGCAAAACGAGGGCCCTAACAAAAAACTCCTCACTGAGGTGTGGGGGGTACATGCCGGAAGCGGGGAGCAGCTGGACCCCCACAGGACTTATCAGCCAGGCAGCGGAAGGAAAGAGGTTTGTACTTGCGGCCCAGTGGTCCCACTCCACACCACCCCCTGTCTGATGAACAGGTACAGGGTAGGGTGACTGTTGGCGCAAAGAGAAGACCAACAAATTGTGAGGACGGGCAGATTGGCTGAGATCCGGCACCCACCCAAACCCAGACCCCAAAATACTTTCCCTAAGTCATACTGTAGATGGAGGTGGACCACAGCTTCTTGGCTTACACACCCCCTACAAATACATGCACCTGTAGAGCTTAAAAGATGGCAGCAATCGTGAGTTTGGATTCACAGCAGTTACAATGGATTCCAATGGGGACCGAGAAGAAGTCATGACAAAAACATGCATCAAAACCATCCATTAATAACCATATTCAGGTTTGGGAAATGATGGCAGAAGGATAAGCAAGGTTAGCCCATACATCTTTCTCCCTAGCATTGCTCCCCAGCTCTTCCTGGGGTGTCCCAAGGGATTCCTCAGCTTGAAGGGACATAAACATCCCTTCAGGTCTCCTAGGTCTGACCCATGTTCTCCTCCTACAGATATGCATGGGATACCTTCCAATTCAAATCAGATTCCCAAACCAGTTGTACTACACTGAGTTCCTTCCACTGCTCACTCACACTAAAGGTATGTTCCGACAGGAAAGTGAGGTGATTTTAGAGAAGTATGAACACATACAAATTCAAAAAGGAAGGCCAGAGTGGGCATGGAAGAGAAACAATTAGAACTGAGGCAAAGATGCTTCCATCCAGGGATTTCTGGAAGACAGGAGAAAGTAAAGTAGATAGACTTGAGGGAAATCCCAGAAGAAACTGGAGTTCCTTGTGAGTTCTGAGATCAGTCAGATGCTAAGTGGCCCTACACATGGTGAGTCTGTTCCTAGCTAGCTTACAGCTAACATCTTGAAACACAACATCATTAGCTGCTTGGGGTGAATCAACATGGACTGCGAGCCAGCAGTCAAATGTCCTGTCCCGCCTCACTTTCAGTCTTAACACACCTTGGGTGAGCCCAGACACTTTGCGGAGGAAACTAATTTCTATCAATGATTTTACCCTTATGGAACAACATCAAACAGCAACATCCACAGAAACTTTCCAAACAACTCCTACAGAAAATCCACTTCAGTATCCTATAATTCTCATTTTGCCAATGACCTTTGGAACTACTCATGTCCACTTTGAACATCTGGACAGATGTCCAGACTGGTGTAAACAGCAACTAAATGGAACAAGTGGACTGAGATGCAGGTGTTTGAGAAATTTCTATGGGCAAAATGACTCATTTTTGCCTTAATTATGGATGACCAGTGGGATCTATCGTAACTGCTGTGAATCCAAACTGACCACAGCTGTCATCTTCCAGTATCTTTCAGAGTATTATTTTAAATCAGCTCCCCTTTCCTGGAGATATCTGTGGTGCTGTGTTCAATAACAACTTCACTGGATTGTAATGGATTATAACTATTCCTCTGAACTTGGGGAAAAGCGGATTAGATTTGCATTATTTTAGCAGAGTCTATTCTTTTCCCATAGTTGGGGACTACTTCCACCTTGAGGAACTGTTGCTAATCCTTATCCTTGGTGTTATGCCAATAGAACCACCCTCAGGCCGCAAATGGTTTAAATCGAATAACTTTATTGGATCCATAGTGATCTGGGACAGAGAGGTTAAACATGGCAGATGTCTGACATTTTAGGCCACCAGTGTGGATTCCTTTGGCAAAGACTTAATCCTTTGAGGAGATTAGAAGTGCTAGTATTAGTCATTATAATTAGGTTTACTCATTCACACATAAACCCTGATTTTTTTCTGACATGCATGGTTGAAGACAGTCTGTAATGCTTTCAGAAATTCTGTAAACAAGATTGACAATAACTTCATTTTTTACACACTTCACATTCAAGCTTGTCTTGGCACTACCACTTTGAGGAACTATTGGCATTTCAATGTAATTGTCAACATTGAGAGGACACAATATGAATGGAAAACAACACAGAACAACACTAACAACTACAAACTGTGACAAAAAAAAAAAAAATAAATGACCAAATAAAAAGAACAATTTAACACGCAAATGCAACATTTAACAACATTTACTACAAACATTGAAGTTCATGGTAGCCATCAGGCAGGACAAGAGCCACAGTCCAGCTGCCCCAGCTGGACCTTGCCACTGGTGCTGGGCTCTGGAGGAGGGGACTGGAAAGACCAAGGGGAATGGGGGAGATGGAGGGTCGGGGGCTCCAGTAGCAGCACTGGAACAGGGCCCGGGGCAGACTCACGGAGGGGGCTCCGTGGGCAGCATGATTGTGCTCGCCGGCCTGGGACTGAGGTGGTGCCTGGTGTGGCTCTGGGTCTGTTGGAGGTGTTCAGGCACTCTCCCAGGCAGCTGAGTGTGGCAGCTGATGTGGCTTTAAGAGCAGCAGGTCCTGGTCCAAACAGGAGAGGGGGCCTCTGGTGGTGGTAGAGAGTCAATGGACTGGACCAGATTTTTCTGCTGGCCCTCGGCTTGGGCATCACCTGGGGGACAAAAGTAATGTACTCAATTAAATACATAGTGAACAGTCCATTACTCAAATTACTGGTGAGCCACTGATGGAAAGAAATGATCAGAGGTTTTCACATTATATGGTATCAGTTACTCAGCGGAAGCGGCATGGATGTAAATGTATATTAGATGGGTCCAGTAACCTCCACTCTCAGCCAACCTTGCCAGACAATTCTTTACACCACAATGCACATTAAAAACAATCCTGGTTACTCGATAGCTAAGAAACCACTATCCCTTTTACTCCCAATGTAGACTGGCACACAATAAACATACTACCTAATACTCTTTTGTGATGTTTGCTACTGTTTTTAATAGAATTTACTTCAGTTAACCTTATAGGATAAGACTAGTGTTTTTTTAATCTCATTCCTTCCCCATTCTCCTCTTAATCCAGTGAAAAGATCCAAATCTAAATAGCCGTGTTTCCATCCAAAGTGTCACAACATTTTAACCTAGTTTTGACTAATTCAGTCAAAGAAATTGCAAATGTATGCTTGTTTCCATTGAAACGAGATGTTGGAATGAAAAGAGCACTGGTGAACCTTAACAATGCAGTGAAAAAAACAATGCAGAAAAACACAATTCAATTTAAACTGTTTCTGTTTCATGTATTAATGTGATGAAGGTTACAACAGATCTGTGTCAAGCGATCGTAGATGTGCTATAAGCCATTGGAGCGATGAAAAAACTGTTGGAGCAGAAACAGCAGATTTGTCATGTGAGCTAATGTTGGTGTCACCTTATTCAGAAATAAAATATAACTTTTTTTTTTTTTTTTTAAAGATCACCTTAAGTAAGAATGTAGCAAAATGTACTAAAAAATAACCTTTCAATAAGCCACACGTTCCACTTCAGGACATATTCAGCCATTGTGATTAACATGGGCACTGTAGCATATTTTAAGTCAGTCCCACATCATAAATACTCGTAATCCGCAGTGAAATAGTCCTGATAAATGCACCATTTACTCCTTTCAGTGAAGTTTGCTAAAACCTACACACAGTGTCCAGCTGTTAATGAAATGATGACTCTATAGATGTGTGGCTGTTTTTAAATATATATGTCTTAAGTAGGAAGCGATGTACTTGGGACTGAGAGCCTCGGATGGGGTAGAAAATCAGAAAACATAGAATAACTCAAGCTATTCTCTAAATGTCTACTTTCACGTTACTGTCATTAATTGCAGACATATTAGTTGTAAATGTGTGTGATGTGTCACACAACAATAAAAATAGATTACTTTGTTCGCTTGTTAAAACACTGAAGAGGAACTAGTTTCATTAATGGACACGTTAAAGCGTCATTGATGATGACATCTATCTGGATGTCAATTTAAATTTCTATTCACACATGGTGTTTATTTATCTTTCTGAATGTTAGTGAATCATTTTGAATCAATGATATGACAACGAGAGGATGTGGCCAAATCGTGTAGGTCGCATGATACACAGGGGGCTTTTTATATTGTGAAATAACTGGTGTAAAATGGTGAATTACAGTGCAGCTGATTAACAACAAAACTGAACTTTTTTGGGGCTTATTGCTCCAGTGAGCAGCTTCAGAATGAAAGCCTGTATCCAGTCCAGTTTCTCTTGTACATCCGTGGTATAGATAGACCACGTCCATTGACATAACCAAGGATATGGATATATACATGCTAGAAACAAATGTGACTCCATTTCTTCCACTATCTTGTACATCTCCACTCTTTTTCACCGGGTGTGTCGGAAGTGATACAACTTCAATTCATTCTAGTGGTGTCACCTCCAGTCTTAACTACAGGCAGACAAAACCATCTGCTCCAAGATGGCAGTGTCAGAAAGGAAACTGCTAAAACTCTTCATACAAAAAGTTATCCCTTATGCTCCGACAGACACGTCGAACATTTCTTACTGAGGATATTTCTGTGTGACTCACCTATCACAGTCTAAATGTATCAGAAAGAAAGAAGAAGTCTGTTCTTGCTAGTGGTAATAAGCTTCTCTCGGGGCTAATGAATCTGGGTTGTTTATCAGTCTGGAAATGTTGTTTCTATATTTTATGCTTCACACTCGTCCCGCACACACTTCAATAAAACATCTGTCTCCCTGCATCATACACAGAGCTATTTTGGTCACTGAGTTGTTGCGGTGGGGTTATATGTAGACTTTCTTTTTTGAAGCGCAAGTTTTTTTCTATTCTTCTTCTTGTTCGCTCAGGTCGGATGTCGAATTCCTCAGGCAGATGGAGTTCAAATTCTTGTCTCCGATGCTTGTTATAAATAGATTCTTGTGTTCAGCATGATACTGGATCGTTTTCACCAGTGCCCTCAAATAACAGGACTTGCTGTTTCATTTCACACAGCAATTTTACACGTCACAACCCTCAAAAACATGTTTCTGTGACCCATTCATGAGGGGACAGCATTTTATCTCACTTTGGTACAGTCATAAAGGGCTGGATAGAATCATTATTTCTTTCTATTATTATTATATTTTTTTCCAATTCTTATTACATCAAGATAAGTATTAAGTGATTGAGAGTGAAGCAATTTATTCAATTATAAATTGAGATACCGATGGACAACAGAGACGTGAATTATACTGCAAAAGTTCTACATAACTTTTACATAAAGAAAACAGCTATAATTAAATAAAATGCAAAAATGATAAAATGTGTGATGAGATAAGATGCATATAAATAAACTGTCATCACTCTCTCTATAATAATTTAAACATTTTTGCGATTTCCTTCTTTCTTTTTTATGATGTTTTTAGTTTGGTTTTTCAGATAGAATCCAAACCACACAGCAATACACTGACAAATACATGAACGCTCTACTGTACGTAAACAGTCACTAAGACAATTAAACGAAACATTTAGAGGCAACAATTAAACGTGACAGTGATAATAGTAGTAGAACAGTATTTTACAGCACTATTGTGGTTGGAGCAGACAGATCAGGTGAATGGTCTTC